>NW_006800228.1:109353-144221 GCF_000485575.1 Poecilia formosa
AGGAAATTTTACTTTGTAATTCAATGCCTTGAAATTGAGCCTCTGTCTCTTTAAGAAGCTCCTGCTCTTTCTGAATCTCCGCCTTCAGGAAGTCATCACAACATGGCTCCTCTACTAACCTTTGAGAAAATCTTTATACCAGCGTTGCTCTGAGAAGTAGCTCCAACTGTACTGCTTTATCTTTCTTTAGCACAAAAGGTGAGAACATTTATGCTACGTTGATTATTTCTTGGCTGTAAGAAATATTTTCTGTATTTTCTGTAGGGAAAATATACGAGTCCAATATGGTGGATGAACCCATTAAAATCTCTCCAAACTAAACAAGCACAACTTTCTTTACTTGTTGTGCCAGGTTTATATAATCTGGTTTATAGGTACTAAAATAATACATCCAGCTAGGAAAAAAAACCAAACAAAAAAACCGGTTCTTTTCATTTAATGCTACAACGATGCTTTTAGTCAGTACATTGCTGATGGTGAAGCCCTATATAAATAATCCTCTTGAACTCCATTTCTCTCTCCAAATGAGACAGAGGTTCAATCAGAATCCTGCAGCTCAGATGCTGAAAACATGTTACTGTGAAATGAAGTGGAGAAAAAACAGTATTCTGACACTATTTCAATTTTATACACATAATGTTGCATGTTATTGTTTATAACCAGGAATTCCATGCATGCTAACAACTCTGGAGGGCAAAAAAGACGATTCTTTTACATGCCATCCGAAGCTGCGCTGCCGCGGCAGAACAACTCTGTCAACTAAATGAAACCTGGATGTGTTATTAATGTAGTGCAGTGCGCCACAGCAAAGGGAGAAAATAACGCAGAAAAAATGTTGAAGAATAACTCAAAGCAACTCATATTCTTTTTTCTCGCTTTGTGTCGGCTTTACGCTACGCACAGATCCATTGCCATAGCAACTAACTGACAACAGCTCCACTAGTGTGTCAGGATTCAACACCAAAAATCACACAAACATTTCCTGCAAAAAGAACAACATTCAGTTCGTAACAGTTTTACGTTTTCAGCCTTGATGTTTATTTTTGCGATAATCAAATGATCGTCTGAACACAGCAGTGGTCGATTAGTGAATTTAAACACCTGCTGCTGATGATCTGTCAGAGAGTTAGTGTGTAGGTCTTTTTTTTTTTTTTACTGAACCGAAACACACTGAATTTCACAGCACATATACATGTTAATTTGTCAAAGTCAAGCTAGCATAACTGACCTACTTCCCTCTCCCTCTCTATTTTTTTGTTATTAAAACTGTTTACTGATCTTGTTATCTAGTTGTCATAGTGTAGGTAATTAGTAGCAAAGCACTCCATTCCTTTTTTTTATTTAAGATTTAGCCCTTTATGTTTACAACTTGACAGCTAAAACCAATGGTAATGACTGGTTTTAGCAGTTTTTTGCCCCTTAGCAGCGAGCTGGGGGCGGGATATCGCATATGTGACGTCACATTGCAACATCTCTATAAAACACTATTACTATGATATATTGCTACTCAACATATTGCTTTACATTTACCAAATTACCAACAGTTTAAGTTGTCTATATGGAAAGTACAAAAAAACGACTCAAAGAAATCAACTTCGGCCTTGTTCTTAAATTAAATTCATATTTTGTCTTTGCTCTGTGTTTTTGTCTAGAGTCCAAATACACCAGCAGCAACAAAATGTTGATTACAGAATCTCTGGAGCATCGAATGATCTTTAACCAACTTTGGTTTTCAACTTTTCCCGTTGTGAGACTTCATGCCGGCTCCATCATGTTCTGCACCGCAGTACATCAGCGAACAAACTTATGAGTTTCTCCTGACAGCCTCCAGCTCCTGTATAAGAAAGATACTTTGAATTCTGTTACTTCTACTTTGTCAGGCAAGTAAAAATAGGGGGGAGAAAGTAATTGTCAGTGACGAAGAAAAAAAAATGCAGTGGTAAGAGAGTCGTGAAGCTGAAGAGATGTATCGAGAGAATGAGAGAGTGAGCGAGAAGCTCCCTCTAGTTCTGAAGGACGGAGGGAAAGTTGCCAACGCTGCACTTCCAATCAGATAAGAAAAGACGCAGTCATCAAGGTTTAGGCCCAATGCATGTGTGCGCATTCACGAGCGGCAAAAAACGGGGGCTGCAAGTGTAAAAGTAGTGTAAGCGTGGGGCGGGATGGCACCGTGTGAGGGAGGTGTCACTCTGCGCACATACAGATAACTCCCCAAGAGAGAATGTGCATGTGTGCGTGTGTGTGTGTGTGTGTGTGTGTGTGTGTGCAGCCAGCGGTTTGAGACAGAAGCTGTCGAATTGCTGTGGACACGCACAGCGGGCGTATTTTGAAATATTTATAAACGAGGAAGATTAGATCAGCAGCAGAAGAACAGAATCTGCAATGAAAATCAGGGAGGACTCTGGGGATTTCCAGCAAATTCTACTTCCTGCTGGATGCGGGAAAAAGTCATGTGAATTTGTTTCCAATGTGAGGAGAATAAGAGCAGCAGGTCAACTCAGATCAAAACATTAGAGCGTAAACTGTTAAAAATGTTATCAGTGGTGAGCACCGGTAACTAAAAGCACTAATCATAAACATTAGCAACTGCTAAAGTGCTACACCAGCATGATATTTAGTGGAAGGTAATGTTTGACTTTTTTGAGTTTTATATCATGTTATAATGTAATTCCCTAGTAATTCCCTAATCAAAAACATACCTGGAGTGTTGCTTTGATTCTTTCATGCATCTTTGAGAAATCCTTTAATCTCCATGACAACCATTCAGCTGTGCAAAACGCCTGAACAAACATAGCGCTGCCTTTGAGGATGAATTTCCTCCTCTGAGCTGCAGTTTCCAACATTCCGAGCTTTTGCCTCACAGAGCATCCCTCCCTCACTCTGCTCCTTCAGACTAGCCAGCAGCAATTAGCAAACATATGTTGGAACTGTGCAGCTGCTGAGCTCATTACAGGAGCTACTTCTCAGAGTAAAAATGTTACTCAAGCGTTAATAGAGGAACAATGTTGTGATGACTTCCTGAAAGCAGAGTTTCAGAAAGGGCAGGAGTTTTTAAAGAGACAGAGGCCAAATTTCAAAGTGTTAAATTAGAAAGTTGAGTTTCTTGTAAGCCATGTTCGATATTTACAGCATTTTAAAAACAACTTGAGGTAACATAGTTACTTGATTGTGCTACAAAATAGCACTATGTGCCTGGAAATGACATAAAACTGCCCCTTTAACTCCGGCTTCAAGTTTTCACCAGGAAGGCATCTTTAGACTCAGTTTTGTGTTTGTCAAATATTCCCAGAAGTATTTCGGGGTTATTTCAGAGCTGCTCAGCAGAGAAATAGAGACGTTCGACTCAGACAGGATACGTGTGTTAAAGTATTTGTGTGTCAGAGGGAGGGGCCCCTAACCGTCTCAACAGCAGAGTGGACGTAGCCGAGCTGAACGGAGCCAAACCCTGTGGCACGGCCCACGGGACGGGTTCTGCACACGCACATTGCATGTAGAAGAACTGGCCTCCCGTATGGGACCTGAGTCTGCCTCGTACATCCATCTCAACTGACACCTCCTCCCTGGCGGACGGCAGCGTGTGCGTGTACGCGTGTGCTGAAATCACGAGGTGGGAAATCCCGTTGTGAGGCGAGAATGCACGGTGTGTGTGTGTGTGTGTGTGCGTGTGTTGGTGTATGTGTGTCAGTGGGTAGGAATCAGGCAGCAGGCAAACCTGGGGTCAAAATCTAAGTTGACTTTATTAAAAGTCTTGTACTTTGGCAGCGCCTCATTTCCTCCCTCCTGCAGAGCAGGTGGACTGGAGGACATGAGGGAGCTGGGACCAACTGCTGTCTATCAAATGCAGATTAATCAGTTTAGGGCGAACATGTGGAGAAAAGCTGCAGTTACAGACTCCTGTTTAGCTCGTTTTAGCATTGTTTATGGTAAATAGAAATGTAAAAAGCAGTGTGTCGCAGCCAGCAGGATCTAAAAAAAGCAGCAAAAGCAAGTGAGATGGATTAGCAGTGCTTGCTAACAACTAACTGTGACATCCAGGATGTGTTGCTGTGGAATATCGTCTCTGATTCCCAGATACTGAGCTGTTAGCATGTCATGACATGTCATGGAAATGTGAGACTGACTGCTACAGGATGAGCAAGGTTTAGCTAGTTATAATTCAAAATATTTGAAATTCCTGAGTTTGATGAAGACCATAATGATGATTCAACAAGTCGGTATAATAGTTCAACAGTTTATCAGATTCAGACCCATTTGTAAAGAAAACTTTCATTTTTAACACTAAATCAGGAAACGGGAACTTCGAAATGTATATATTTCTATAAAATTTTCATTCTATTTAATATTTTTTCTTAATTTTTCACTCATTGCCTCGTTCTTTGTGAGCAGGAAGCCTGGAAACGTTTTTGTTTCTATACAGGGGTTCTGCGTAGACTTACAGTGCAGTCAGTATCTTCTTTAAGCAGAAAAGTCCAAATTTCATAACAATAATAATACATTACATTTTTATTTTGCGTTTCTGGACACTTTACAAGAGAAAAATACACACACACACACACACACACACGTATACACACACATATATATATGTGTATGTGTGCGTGTGTGTGTGTGTACATATTTTAAATACAAAAATTTACCCTTTTAAAACAGGAATATGCTCACACTTTACCAGAGCAAACGGCTGGACAAATCTGTACCAAAACCCAAAGGGATTTATTCTATCACCTCATAATCTCATTTTTATAGCACTTTATGTACATCCAGTTTATTAAACTTTTCATGTTACATCAGTATTAGGTGTATCTTTTCTATAGAAATCCATAAAAGGACTTCTGAGATGGTCCGTGACGCGCAAGCTAAACATTTTAGGAACAACGAAGGCCGTGAAGATAATAAATGGATTATTTATAGTGAGTCAGACCATTACCATGTAATTTATTTTTGCTAAGCCAGATTCTGACCTTATCCACTTTATTTTATTTTTTTATACAGTACTGCAATCTTTTATCTTTTTTTTAAACAGGGGGCTATGTTTGGAGGAGCCTTTGCTTTCCAGCTGCATTGTATCTCGAAACGAAAACCCCCACTTTCACTTTAAGTGAATTTTTTGAAACAAAGAGCCCTGGAGCTGGTTTCGGTTGAAAGGGGCCCGTTAATCCCCAAGTTGCCTAGTTAGATCAGCAATGAAATCAAGACACGCTCACTTTTGGAATATATCTTCCCTTAAAAAAAAAAAAATTGAAATAAACCATCTCATGGTTCGGCAATGACAGAACAAGATATGATCAAGGCAGCAGAGATTATTATCACATACACTCTTCCCCCTGTGGCCACGGCGTAACGCGGAGAAGATAAACTTAATCTAAAAACACAGAGATGGAGGGAGGAAACGGAGAGACAAGATCCTACAAGAGATGAGAACAAAAGAAAAAAAGCAGAAATGCAGAGGGTGAAAGGACTGAACGCAAAGAAAGGCAAGAAATGTATGATTCAATTAAAGAAAGCAATAGAAAGCATTAGGTAATGAACAGGTGAAAAGGTGTGCAAACCAGGAGAAAAAATAAGTAAATAAATAAATAAAAGGAAAAATAAAAGCATTCCCTCTTCACAATCTTTAATTGGCTCATAAGAAGTAAATCCTCTGAGTTCTGTGAAAAGCTGGGAGCTGACGGCAGCCTTGTGCGTCCGGAACTCACCTCTCTCCTTTTAATCAATAAAAATGTACCGAACACACACACACACACACACGCACACACACACACACACACACACACACACGCAGACATTATACAAACACCTACACTAAAGGTATGGTATCACATAGGGAGCTTATTATCACATCTTATTCCCAGCAGTCGTCCTTAAATAAGAGCAAAAGATTGCAGACCCTGCAGACGTGGAAGCAGGGAGGAGAAACTTCATCTACTTACACGCTTCCTGCCTCCTGCATCTGCATGAAATATACATAGAGGTGACGCCTTGTACGTTAACCCAACCACTGCTTAGTTAGCAACCGATTCTAACCATAAACAAAGACTGACGGAAAGCACAAGTCTGCCCAGAATCCTCCTAGTCAGCAGGCTTAGACCGAGCAAATAGCTCAGCTGTGTGTTGGTTCTTCGCCCTCTTTGCCCAAAATAAAAGATGTCTGTGGAGCACTCACAGTCAGAATTCACTCAGCAACACTAATAGAGCAAAAATATTACATTTCTACAAATACGAAACCAGACGACAGATTAAAAACTGAAGTCACTGAATAAAATATGGAGCTTAGAGAAAACGGTTCAACACCATAAACACGTCGCGGCGTGACGTCACGCCCGCAAGATCCCTGCTAGCCGACGACGACTGCCATCAGTTTTAGCTGTCAAGTTGTTAACGTAACGCTTTAAACCTGAAACGTAGGTGTGACACAGACACTTGTCAACACTACGACAACTAGGTAACAACGCCAGGAAAAAGTTTATATCGAAAAAAAGACGAAAAAAAAGCACGGGAGGGGGATTTTGGTCACTTGTGCTAGTTTGACTTTAGCAAATTAACATGTAGATGTGCTGCAGATTTCGGTGTGTTTTGGTTTAGTTAAAAAAAAAAGGGGGACCCACACACTCACACACACACAAACTCTCTGATAGATCATCATTAACAGCAGGTGTTTAAGTTAGCAAAACAACCACCGCTACTGTTCAGACGATCCCTTATTAATAATCGCAAAATAAACATCAAACCTGAAAACACATGTTACTGGAATTGACTGAATGTTTTGTTCTGTGTCGGAATTTTTTTTTTTTTCTTTTGGTGTTGAATCCTAATAGTCGTGTTTTTGTCAGTTGCTATGGCAACGGGTCTGTATGTAGTGTAGCCGACACAAAGAGCAAAGACAAAAAGAGTACGAGTGGTTTTGAGTTGTTCTTCAATGGTTTTTCTGCGTTATTTTTCCCTTTGCTGTGGTGCACTGCTCTACATTAATAACACCTCCACCTCCAGGTTCCATTTATTTAAAGGTATTGGTTTCAGTGGGGCTACAGATGGCAAGTTAAAGAATCGTCTGTTTGCCCTCCATAAGCGCATATGGAAAATTTCCAGATGTAAACAATAATATGCAACGTGTCCATAGCTCCACGTTTAAGACTTTTGAGCCTAAAGTTTGTAAAAAAGTGAATAAAAAATCTCTTGTTTGGGTGACTCATGGAGTTGACCGCTTTAAGAAGGTTCTGTTGTAACTGGCAGCACATCTGAACTTCTGTAAAAAAAACTAACAAAAAAAACTACATATATTAATAAAAGTTACGTAGCTGACAAGCAATGTACGCATTACAAATACAAGCCACATTATTAAGCAATTACAACCGTATGTTTCCTTATTGAATGACATTTTGGAGTAAAGAATGCTCGTCTCGCCTTGTTGTTTTTCTAAGTCAGTGGTCTTCCTGTTTTCTCCCACTGACTCCGGCCCTGTGCTGACATTATTCCCATCATTAATTGCAGACCCATCGGTGATTGTGCGCGCATATCTGCAGACAAATGTGTCCCCGCAGCCAGCTCCAGTCACTGCAGGAAAGTCAGTTACAGGAGCCAATTAGGGGCCACGCACACACACACCCACACCCACACCCACACACAACCGGATGCCACATCCACCGTGCTCATTATTTGTCTAGCGGGCCAATGAAGCCAACATCTGCCCAGTGTGTGACCATCAGCACAGCGCTTCTCAGTCAATCTATTCCCACAGCATTTAAAGATGCAGTGGCATTAATTTCTCACATAAACCGTATTAATCCGTCTGTTCTCGCCATTTCTTGGCCAATTACTGTCCAAGCATCTCTCACTTCCTTCCTGTCTCCTGGTGGCTGAAATGGTCAGATGTGACAGGAGGATTACCGTTGACCTGAGGACATTTCTGTCATCTGATTCAACAGATAAATACATCATCCAGCATGGCAAGTATTGAGTATGGTTTAATTAGATCTTTTTATAGTTTGCTTTGAACAGATTGGTGCAGAATAAGGAAAACACCCATTTAGATTACGTTATTTTTCACACTGACATCATCATTTTCCATGGTGCCTCAGCGGCTTTGGAAAGATAATTTTTAAAATGTGATAAAAGATTTGTTTCCAAATCCCTCTCATAATTGTTGTCATAACAACTTTAGGGTTCCTGCAGGCTTCACCAACTCAAATTTGCACCATTTAAGGCCACTACAACTGAAATGTACAAAATAAATGTTTCTCTCTCTGTGTTCATTTTCTTGTCCTTCTCAGATGTATTTCCATCCATTGTAACAACTTCTTTCCAATAAAATTCTAAAATAGTTAAGAGTGATGCGTAATCATTGCGTTTAAAATCCACGACACCTCAGGCCCCAGAGTTTGTGTCACACCAAATGCTGCTTTGAGATCAGTGCTAGTAATAGCAGCGGCAGCTGTCGTTCTTTTGTGAGCTTTAGTTGTGCCAGGGAAGCAAAACTCTTATAGTTTTGGGGACTGTTTTTTTTTTTACTTTTGGCAGCCTTAGCCCCCATACTGACAAGTTTGCATTGAACAGTATGTGCCTAGCATCTTATGGGTTGACAACAAAAATAACCCAGTGGCAAAGACAAATGCAATTCAGCCAACTGGCAATAAATAAATAGTTTTACCCAAGAAGCACTTAAAGAAACTACCTGCCTAGTTACTAGCTAGGTAGGTAACTAGCTAGTGTAGCTAAAAGCAAGCTAGCTAGTGTAGGTAATAGAACGCTAGCTAGTGTACCTACTAGCTAACTAGTGAAGCTAGTAGCAAGCTGGTTGGTGTACCTAGTAGCTAGCTAGTGTATTTTAAAAGCTAGTTACCGGTACTGTCAACCTTAGTCACAGAACACAGTGAAGATCTCTGGGGGTGACTCAGATTTGCCTGACGGAAAAGTCTCATGAGAAAAAAACAACAAAGAATAGGATAGAATATACAAGATTAAACAATCCTGCCATGACAAAGTTTAAAACTTGTGGTTACCATATTAAAGGCCAACATACAATTTTTTAATGAATGTAAAATATTCATTAAAAAAATGAATTTTAGATATATACATTTAAGAGTACAATTTTTTAAGGATCTGTGGACATCCTGTAGTCAGTGACAAAACAGTTTTCATATTATAGGGAATGCAAGACGCTATCCCAAAGTCATTATCGATAGATGGATATAGAATTAATATAACAAGGGTTATATACACACAGTGCATTAAAACAAACAACAAAAAAACTCTTGGTTTGGATAAAATGGTTTGACAAATTTAAAAACATTAATTACAATGCATATTTAAACCAAGTGACCTGGAGCATTTTCTCCACCTGGATTATGATCTTCTGAACTGCCGTTTCTGTCATGAAGTGCGGTTGTTGGTGGTGAGGAGAGACGCTGAGACCCAGGTTATAGTGATGATGATGAAGATATTTAATGATGAAGATGCTCAAACAGTCCAAACACAGGCAGCACGGCAGAGAGACAGGCACACAGCCAAATACCGGTAGCAACTGATAAACAGGACTTGGAGACGAGAGCTAACGCAAACCAGGACTAAGCAGTACAACTGGCGCGAACATAAGACACAGTAGACAAACGACAACGACCCGACGAGGAACACAGACAACAGGTGGGTTTAAATACACACGGGGTAATCAAGGGAATGAGACACACCTGGGAGACAATCAACGGGGGGACAGGACAGAGACTCACAGGAAAACAGGACTGAACACAGAGAACTCAAAAATAAACACACAGAAACACGGATCGTGACAGTTTCCTCCAGGTCGTACAAAAATAAGTCAATTATGAGCTAAAATG
Organism: Poecilia formosa; assembly: GCF_000485575.1. Taxonomy (NCBI): domain Eukaryota; kingdom Metazoa; phylum Chordata; class Actinopteri; order Cyprinodontiformes; family Poeciliidae; genus Poecilia; species Poecilia formosa. The sequence continues at coordinate 119,181 of NW_006800228.1, forward strand.
GGACAGTACTCCTCCATCCTCCCCTCCTGTTGCAGCAGTATACACAGAATGCCTGTTATTGTTTGCAAACCATTTTCAATTGTAAAGAAAAGATATGTCTCTCAGAGACTTTAAGCACACAGGAGTGGTTGGCCCCAGCTCCTCCAGTCAGACCCTGCGGTCCCCTGAGGGCCTGGGTGTCAGTGCGGGGGTCTGCCAGGGGCCGGGGCCACACTGAGTGGGAGGCAGCCAGCATCATTTCCTTCTCTCTGCACACACGGGGGAAGTTTGGAACATGAACACATAGCTCTGTATGCATTGCTTACACTCTAACCTGCTTAAATTCCGTCTTTCTTAGATGGATCCACCTTTTATTATTTGTAACTTCCTGATTCTTTCCCCCCTAAAACCGCCACGTTTTTAGTTACGGCTCATGCTGAATAATCTTTCTGGACGGTGACGTCACAAAGCTACTGCTGCTCTGCCCGTGTGCCAAACGTCATGATAGGCCTTAAAATAGACTCTCACAATTCATATTAAATATTAATAACCTTTTCCAAGCCTTCACACCCTGTTTAAATCGAATCTATTAATGTTCGCTAGTTTTTAGGAGCTGAGCTTGATGTTGTGGAACTAATCAGAAATTTTTAATGTGCCTGTTGAACAATTTACTTTAGGTGTGTAATCAACATGGGGGTGGGCGATATGGACTTAAAGTTTTATCGTGATATTTCACTACTGTGGTAACGATAAGAGCTGTTTATTACTCTTTGTTTTAAAAAAAAAAGAGTTAAAAAAAAGAGTTTATTACTCTTTTTTTAAAAGTAATAAGCATTTCCCGCATTTAAGCACAAAATCATAATTACAACAATATTTTTGGGCTTTAAGGCATTATTTAAAATTTGTAACAATAAATCAAAAGCTTGCCATGACAGTTTATCACAATAAATGGAAAACAATACAATAAATGCACAATAGTAAAAACTGTATAAAATTATGTACAATTCTTGGGTTAATATTTCAAGTCTTTTACAAAGTTTAAGAATGTAAACCACCCATCTATGTTCATATTTGAGGAGAAACCCTGGCGGACCCTTACTAATCTGAAATCTAGTTCATAATGCCTCAGGTGTTTTCAAACCAGACATTCACACTTCCCCAAACGGACCAGACTTTCAAGGCAAACGAACTAGAGTTTAATTAAAGCGGACCAAACGGAGCCGGTGTGAATGCACCTTTAGTCATTCCTCTTCCAACTCCTTCTTTGGTATCTCCGATAGCATTTCCCGCATTTAAGCACAAAGAAAGCCCCAAAGCAACTGACAGAGGGAGAACTAAGCAGATCGTGATGGAGAGGTAGGTATTATTAAGAGACGAAACATTCCAGATCAGTGTGGAGTGGAGTGATGCCGGGGGGAGTGACAGGCCATGGTGTGTGTGGCAGACTTTGCTGGAGGTGATGTTGCAGCCATGGGCAGCATTGTGAGAAGGACGATTGGTGTTAAATTGGGGTGAAAAGAGGCTTAGGTAGAGGCAGAGAGACTGAGTTGGACAGAGAAAACGCAAGAAAGAGATGGTCACCCTTCACTCCACACATGGATTAGAGGCTATAGAGACACTGACAGGCTCGAAACCAGGCTTACACCGCTAAAGCCCCACAGACACACACGCAACTCAGGACGCGTCGGCCCCAATAGCTACGCTATATCCACCGAGAGGGGGGCAAAGAAATGAATTGTACAATGGTTTGGCAATGGAATATTCTCAGTTTTGCTGAAATTCATCAGCTGGGTTTTTTCAGGTATTGACAGCTTGGTGTGCAGTCAGCCTGCTAAGGTTGGCGAAATGTTCTGCATCTTTCACAACCACGCAAACATCGAGCTATTCTTGGCCTTCTGAATGCTAACAACTTGATTGGTGATTATATTAGAACTGATTTGAAGAATTAGAATTCCTGAAAATAAAAGGTTTTGATGTCATTTAGGATCCTACGGCGTTTTTAACTTCATGTAAAATGTATCCTACAGCTATGCTAGCATTCATACTGAGTCAGGCTTCAGATTTAAAGGGTCAGTATTGTGTTTTCCTGTCACACAGTGCCATTTCATAGCACAAACAAGTAACTTATGTTGCTGTATGTATCAAATATTACGTAAGAGAAATTTGACTTTGTAACTTAATACCTTGAAGTGGGGTGTCTGTCTCTTTAAGAAACTCATGCTCTTTCTGAAACCCCGCCTTCAGGAAGTCCTCTCTTAACCCTGAGTGGTTGCCGTGGGAGATTATAGGATTTCTTAAACACTATCGCATCGCTTATCATTTATCATGATAAATTTCTGTGATTAATCACCGTCATAATAAATTCTAGTCAATGATATTTAAAAAAACTCCACTGAATAATTAAATGCATTCAATTAAAAGAATGTCTTTTTTCCATTTCTTTTTCTTTTTCACAAAAAACAACTCAAATAAAAGACTAACCTATTTTTAACCCGTCTTTACCAGGGGTGCCACTAAATGAGTTTGGCACCGTTCATTAGCAAAAAGCTAGCTTTGAAAAGCTACTTATGAATTATTCCACTAAGCACGTGCTTCTGTGTGATTATTTTCAGATTGATGAATGTTGCAACGCATCATTATGTTAGCATCACTCTCCCTCACCTTGAGAGAAAATAGCTTCACAATTTGTTTCAAGGTGCAGGGGGGGTTACAAGTTAGTTAATCTTGCCATTGATTTCTTCTTTAAAGGGAAGATTAAAAGTCTATTTATTCTTCTTCAAGCAGACAGAGCGACAGGGAGGAAAGCGAGAAAGTCATTTTTTTGAAATGAGTTCAATTTAATTAACGCTCATTGTTTGAATGGACTCTCCAGAGGAGGAGAGAAAGATGTGCTGATGGTGTTTATCTCCCTGGCTAACCCTGGGGCCATTTTTAATGGTTTAAATAAGACTAATGCTGATTTATTGCAACGGCTTTTCCATGAAATTTATTAATTAAATGCAAAGAGTCAACTGTGCGACTACACAAGTGAGGCTGGAAACTTTGGTTTAAACATGAACTCTAGAATGATTCAAGAATTACCTTTTCTTTTCTTTTGGAGTTTGACTTTTCTTTACCTTCAATGAAAATGTTCTGGCTAACTTGATAAAATAGAATATCTTTGTATGAATGTCTGGTTGCCCTGCGACAGACTGGCGACCTGTCCAGGGTGTACCCCGCCTCTCGCCCGGAACGTTAGCTGGAGATAGGCACCAGCACCCCTCCCAACCCCACTGAGGGACAAGGGTGTTCAGAAAATGGATGGATGGATGGATGGAATGTCTGGTTCTGAAATTCCCAACATTTTTGATGGTTTGACCATGAAGTCAAGGAATTCTGGGAATACAAGGATCAAACAGAAGCGTCCTAAAATCTATGAGTTTAAAAAATGATCTATTTCCAGTAAGTGCACTGACTCCATTAACCATCCAGGGTGTGTGACGGTACTTTGTTACGGCGCTTTCACTTTGCACAGCCGATTCTCACCGAATCGACATGCCAAACAACGAGACAAAACTCAGCAGGGGCGCAGCAGACTTCCCAAGGAACCCGACTTCCTTTGTCGAACATCCCGCAGCGCTTAATCTCCAATCAATATTAACTTTTAATTTCGTTTTGCCCATCTACAAATCCACTCTACAATAGACCTTTGATTAGTTATCCGTCTCTTCCTTGTCAAACAGCACCACTTTTCCAGTCATACTCGCGTCTTCGCTCTCCTCTCTGCTCTGGTAAATGTCTGCCTCTATCACAGCTGCTATAGAAATGTTTTGTTTTACTGCATCGCTTCAGCACATGCTGTGGATTTTCTGTAACTGTAGGGTGCAGTTGTGTTGGAACATCTGCTGCAAGGCCTGGTCCCAGCAGAAACTTACAACAGTCACCCATGCATGCGTTCGGGAAGCTTGTTCTGTGAGTGCTAATTAGTTAGCAGCTGCAGCTGGTGGCTCTAACTTCCACCTGTGTTATATGAACAGTGATGTAAAAAGTATTGGCACCCTCACACATTTTTTATCATTTGCCTAAACGAAATGTTTCAGATCATCCAAAATATATATTTTTTCATCAGACTAGACAGCATAGGTAAGCACCAAAAGAAGCTTTTGAATAATATTACTTAAAGAAATCACTTAATTTCTTTAAGTAATATTGGCTATCTTTTTGAGGCCAAAATTAGTTGCATTAAAAATGGGGACAAAAAATAAATTTGTGGTTTTAGTTTTTTTTTTTTTTTTTAGTTTTGCCTACTTCATAAACATTTTTTTTCTGAAATCTGTATATCCTTTAAGATCCAAAACATAAAAAATTGCTATGGACTTTTAAAAGAAAAACATACAATTGTAACATTTTTGGGGTCAACAGTTGTTTTCTATTTTGTTGGACACAGTTTTAACATTCGTTGGGGTTGATCAAAAATCATTTCAAGGGTTACAAATGGCCCCTGGTTCACACTTTAGACAACCTTGACTTAAACAGTGGCTGAATTCTGCAAGAATTGTATAAAATGATAGAAAAAAACCTCACTCCCAGTATTTTTACCTTTTTTGCCAAGTAAATGGAGATATATTTAGCATTAACCTCAAAGACTTAGGATCCTACGAAGGAGAGTGAGATATGGAGCCAGGCAACGAAAGCCACGTTTGCAAAATTAAAAGCCTAATTTTCTACAAAGCTTTTACAAAAATATAAAAATGTATGTGAGACAAATGAGTAAATTGTGGAGAACCGGTGAAGAAAACGACATAATAAGCCAGGAAGAGACACAAAATGTGGTCAAACCCCAGCGCGAGTTATCAACTAAGCAACCTCTGACATTTTAATGGAGTGGACAGGAGGACATCATTCTGGACGGAGCATATTGGGTCTCCTCCTGTGAGACATATGCACACGCAAATGCGTACACTCACCGCCTGAGAGAAATGATGGATAGATGTCACCTCCAGGTCTCTTCCATTCGCCATCCCTCTTTACGCAGGAAATGTTAGCGTGAGCTGCTGAGTGTGATAAATAGCCGTGAGTGCAGAGGTCTTAGTGGTTTTGTCCAGAGTCCATTAAACACCTGTTCACTGGCCTAATGTGTGCAGTCCCATGGCCTCAGGCTGCTGAGGACATACAGGAGCAGACATGCAGTGTTTGGGATAAAACCCAATTGAAAAGATAGCCATTTCCTCTACTTACGCGGTAAACAGGTTGAGGCTGTACAGCTCTCTTTGACTGAGAGTGTTTATTTAGGTAAGTAATAGTTACAATAACTGTGTAACATATGCTTTTTAAAGTTTTTAAAACATTGAACACAATGCCATGTTGAGTGTTATATGGCACAGTTAGCTAAAATGTTAGCTGAGTTCATCCAAAGGCAATAACAGTTTCCCTAATGCTTAAGCGCTACAACAACACAGTGTTTACCAGAAGCTAATTCTAAAGTGCTACAATGATACGGTATTTAGCGGAAGTTAATGGTCAAGAGCTACAACAATATAATATTTAGCAGAAGCTAGTGCTAAAGTACTACGACAACACACTATTTAGCAGAAGCTAATGCTAAAGCGCTACAACATGATATTAAGCTGAAGCTAAAGCGCTACAATAATATGATATTTAACAGAAGCTAATGGTCAAGAGCTACAACAACACGATATTAAGCTGAAGCTAATGCTTAAGCGCTACAACAACACAGTAATTAGCAGAAGCTAGGCTAAAATGCTACAACAGCACGATATTTAGTGGCAGCTACAAGGAAACGTGTTTAGGGAATAACACTATAACATGATGTAAAGCTAAAACAAGTTAATCATCCCTAATGCTGCCCCTTTAATGTATTTATGTAGCTACTCCATCTGTTCTGTGTCACCCCTAGAAAAGTTTGAGCACCTTTAATTGGAACGGTAATGTGAATTAAACAGACTGAAACTAATGCGTTCCCTTTGCCGTTTTCTGTGTCTGCTTCTACCAAAATTTAACAAATGAATAAATAAATAAAAATAAATAAATGATGTATTTGGAATCATGTGGCTCCGCTGCTGCTGAGGACTTCCAAAAAAGTAAATCCTGGAATCTCAGGACTACGTCTGTGTTGCTCGGCAACAATATTTTTTTTTGGTTAGCTCATAATATCACTTGTGTCCGTGGTGTCTTTTTCAAGGAGCTGGGCTGTATTAAAATGTGGGCCTGTGTTAGACTGGGCCCACGGATATGAATGCCGTGAGAGTCTGCGCGCCCTTATGACTGCATGGGCACTCTTGCATTCAGGAAGATGACAGGCAGTCTTTCGCTGACCGCTGCTCTGACAGACTGCGGGCCCACTCTGATTATGACTGCAGCCTTGGGATGACACAGCTGTCAGAGCGGTGCGGGCTGAAGCCGGAGCTGTTCTACGGCCGTTCCGGTTCTGGCTGTGACACTTGGTGTTTTTAGCGACGTAACAACAGCTTCATGCAGCCAATGTGTGTTTTCAGTTGTTCTTCTCCTGTCCAGAACGCAGAAGCAACACAGGTAAAAAACTAAAAAATAATAAAAATAAATAACAGCTGCACATTCCCACTGCACCCCAGAAAGAACAGTGAAAAACGTGGATCTATCCAGTCAGACGGCAGCTACAGATGTGCTCCAATCCAGCATCTGGACGCTGCTGGAGGTTAAACGGGAACAATGAGCACTCTGTGCGTCACAGGAAAGGATAACGTCTTATTTAATTTCTGTTCAACAACACACCGAGTGCACAACTCTGAGGCAATTACTGTGAGGAGAAGTAAGTAGATAAGAAAACATCCTTCAAAGCAAAAGGCAAAATTCAGAGTGAAAATCTGTAAGAACATCTCTTGGACAGAAATGATTGAGCCCCTTTCAATTACAATTATATACATGATCTTTAAAGATTTTTTGCTATCAAGAAGATGCTAAGTCACTCTGATCATGTAACTTTAATGTAGCCCTACATTTAATATATAAGGTATGATGCAAATTAGCGATATTAGGTGCAATTGGTCATATTGAGGACTAAAGAAATCTTCAACTCCCAGGTTATGTACATTATATTAATAATGCTGGTCACCAGGTAAAATTAGGTATTATGACAGGCCTACTGGTCACACTTAAAAACAGGCTTGTTAAAAATCTTTTTGACAATATTGTGTTGTTCAATAATCAATCCATCAAATACAGCTTGATTTGAGATTAAGCTAAATACAGCTTAATATTTTTAAACAGCAAGTGGGTATCATTCAAACACAAAGTGCTTCCGATATAAACACTAGTATGTGTGAAATATGCATCAACAGGCATTGCAGCAGGTGGAGGCTAACTGTGAAAAAACGATTACAAAGAGACACTATGCAAACACTTTGCTTTGGCATTTCAAACTAAATGAACATTTACTTGACTGAAAAAGTGAAAGTTTTGCTCCCATAAGCAGAAGGTGTCCCATCAACACCTACCGCACCTGAGAACCATGTAATGTTTGGAACTATTCAATCATCCATTCAATTTAAATATGACTAAATGAAAACTTTTCCTCCTTCCAGCAACATGACTACAAGTGCTGGTTCTGACCCAAATAAGCAGCCTGTTGTTCCTTCTAATTCTGCAAAGCACTTTGCTAATGGCTCCCCCACTTCGCCCTGACATCAGCCGCCGACACGACTGTCACCATAATGACCCGAGCAGAACAGCAGCACTTAGAAGGAAGTTTGGCCCAGGTCGGGCCTGTCGCTGCCAAAGGAAGACGTTGGACAGATTGTCCCCGGCCCCATGGAAAGCATGTAGCGATCGTGTTGGCTCCGCAGCAGGGGACACACACCCCATAGTCACCTTCTATCACGGTTAATTGTAGAGAGAGCGCTTTAATAAGCCCAAAAGGTGTCAGGTACTGTATGGATAATGTCTTCCACTCTGTCGCGACTGTCACTGTAATCAAGTTAGCCTGACTGGAGCACTTAGCATTAACATCAGCATGGCTGATAGCTCCGTACTCTAACTGCCCTACTTTTTTTTTAACATTCATAGAAGCGGTAATGATCACTCATCATCCACCGTCCTGTTTCCCCCAACAGCCCCCCCACACCTCCACCCTTCATCTCTCCGTGTTTACGTGCAAACCTGCCCTGTCTCCTCTTTTGTCCGTTTTAATTACGCCTGAAGATTGATTCCGTGCAGGTCCGTCATTACGTCGAGATTAGAGGACCCGCGGCTCACCCGACCTGCTCTCGCTCGTGCACCGCCGCTGACCGACCAACCGACCGGCGCAAATCCCTAATGAAGTGTCAGCAGTCCGGTGGCGAGCAACAATGGAGGAGCGCGCGCACGCTTAGCAACGTGTCAAAAAGCACTCCGTCTCGCGGCTAATAGCATGTCACTACTGCTGACACTGCTTAACCAGTGTGTTTGTGAGTGTGTGTACAGAATAACAGAGTATAAATAGGTAAAGAAATGGGCTGCTATTGCATGTATGTTTGGTAACGTTAAGATGGACACCTTTAAATTCCTTTTATCAGAACCAATCCTAGAAGCTTTAGAAATTTCTTTTCAAGTCTGTTCTTCTCTCAGATGCCAATTTGAAAAAAAAAAAAAAAAGTGGTTTCTGTGAATGATTATGTGTTAAGTGACCCGCTCATTTGTGAAATTATAGCCTGAAAGCATGAATGAGTTTCAAGTAATTACTATGTTTGCAGCTATTGATGCTTAATTTAACTGGATTTTTCCCAAGACACGGAAGACCTCCACCGAGGACGGGACGAGTGAGACCGAAGGTGACCGTCTCCATAAACCGGAAATCCTGCACACATCAAATAACAACAAGGTCGAATCATTTCCATCTGAACGGATCAGTCAGATAGTTCTCATATATATATGGCACCACGTTTCCCCAAACAACTATGTCACCGAAACACTTTGCATTGTGGAGTTGTGCAAAGTGAATGGAAACAGCTGAAAGTCTCACTTTTTAAAGGGTTCCTATTACTCTGTTCATTTAAATCCCACCTTTCCAAATTGCTCGGTGGATTTGTGACTTTTTTTTGTAAGTACAGGAATTCTGTTTAGACTTACGTTATATTTTACCATTGTTTGAAGTTTGCAGGTGCCACAAAAGAAACCTCCAGAAAGTGCAACTTAAACAGGTTTTATGATAGAAACATTCCCAAAGTTCACCCTTCTCTTTTGCCATTTCATCACTTGAGACACATCTGTCCTTGAAACATTTACAGAACCATGATTAATGTCCAAGATATTTATTTTATAACCATTCAACTGAAGACTTGATATGCTATTAACACCTGAAATGACGGAAACCATGTCAATGGTAGAAAGACGAACCTCTGAAGTTTAATGTGTTTGTCCATTTGTAATCCATCCATCCATCCATTTTCTTTACACTCTTGTCCCTTAGTGGTGTCGGGAGTCCATTTGTAATCAAATATCTAAAATTACCAAAATGGGTAGGTACAAAGTATGGAAATATAAGCATCTTTGTAAATTATGCTTTTCTTTCTCCATAATTATGAATTAAAATAAAACACCTCAATAAAATCCTGTTTTCTGCTCATTTTCAGTCCAAACTGGTCACACATTGGTGTGTTAAACCACTTGTTAAGCTATTTGTCTCAGAGTAATTTGGTTTTATGAGCACTATATTACTATCTACAAGCGCTATTCCAATTCTGGATGAACATTTATCTCTGAACTGAGATTGAATGAAATTCAAGGAACATAACACTTCTGCATTTGCCTCCAAAATGCACATAATTGAAAAAAAAAAGGTTTGGGAATAGTTCACTGCTATAGATTTTCCCAGAACACATCTAGTAAAAAAAAAACCAAAGTCTCTCTGAAAAGTGAACAAAGCCATTAGGTAGAGCCTTCAGGGTATTCAGGGAAGGACCCTAAGGGGAAACAAAAATGAAATAAAGTCAAATTATTTTTATTTCATAGTGCCTCAAAAAAAAAAAAAGAACTATTCACTTTGAACAATTTCAGATTTTATGAGAGCAAAATCACAAACCTGTGCAAGTCTTTTGGACAAACCCTGAAATTGTTCTCTTTTATTTTTTGTTGTTGTTGAAAACTATCTGTAGCTCGGTCATAATGTACAAAGACAGTCTGAATATTGTTCTGAAAGCTCTCTCACATCTAAATTTATTTTGTAGTGCAACAGCATCATTAAATTGTAACGTTACTTTTAGTCAAATGTATTTAACAAATAAAAATGTAATTACTAATGTTCTCTAACAAACCTCTGTGACCCTCACAGAACCGCTGGACTCATACTGGGATGAAATAATGCAGACTACTCACTACTTAGGTGACTCATGAAGGCAGTTGTTTGTTTGCACCGGATTTTTTAAAAGAGATTTTTTATTGCAAACAAAAATTTTGACAACCACATAGCATTCATAAGTATACACTACTAAGGGTTTATTACAAAAAATACATAATTTCTGGTTGCGTATTAAAGCGTATTAAAATGTTTGGATGCTAAAAGGTAAATGGAAATGTAAAAAAGCTGTTGGGAAAAAAAAAAGTCCAAAAAAGGTGATGAGTCATTTCTTCTACATTAATGTAGAAAATCTACACAGACTAAGCAAAAGCTATACTCCCATCTTCACAGAAACATAAGTTACAACATTTACATCTGAAACTAGAAGGGGAATTATTCATTAAGATGTAGACTGCATTTCAAAACAACGTATGTGTTTTTGTTTGTCTTTCTGCAGTTCAAAGGCTTTTAGTTTCCATGTGTCACAAAGACTGAAGTTTTAAGCAAGGAGATGTAAAAAAACAACAACAACATGAATTTGGAATAAGAAAAGCTGATTATATATGCTAAGGCTGTCTAAATAAACTGAAAATGAAGTTCTGACTTTGCAAATAATAAGTGTTTTTATGTTTTATTTATCTCCAATCCATCAATACAAGAGAAAACGGATATATTAAGACATATGGTGGAAAGTATACACAGACCTACCAACACAAAATGATGACATCACTGACTAAAACACACACACACATATACACCCACGCACGCACACACACACACGCACGCACACACACACACACACACACGCACACACACACACACACACACTTACAAAGTCTCAGAGGTACTTGGTTTGTGGCTTGTGTCTGCAGCAGATGGTCTGAATTCCACAGCCAAAAAGAAACAGATTCACCAAAAGGCAGAGCTGCTCTTTAACTTGTTCTCTGTCTTTTTTCTGCTTTTCTGACTGTTTTCCCCCCCTGTCAGTTCCTTTCTTTCTTTCTTTTTTTTTTTCATTTTCCATCTGTCCAGTTCAGCTTGTCTGATGGAGCGTACTACAAAGGAAGATGAGCGAATCTGGGTTTGCCTTTGGAGTCCCGGAGTTTAACACCAACAATGACACAAGACTACATGGTCGAGTTTTGCTGCACTTCTACAGACAGAGGCAGAAAACCTACTTAGCTCCAACGATCACGTTTTATGAACGGTAAGCAGGGAATCGTTTGAAACTCCATTATGTGGAAAATATTGGATTTTGACGATGTGAATTATTTGGGTATCCAGCTTTGTCCCCGAAGAGATTTCATTATTTTTATTTTTTTTGCGCATCTCTTAAACGTTTCTTTAAGACCTCAAGAAGCAACAGACTCTGTCAGACTCAAGAATTCATTCAAAGTCATTGACATCTATCAGTCTAGAAAGGGTTGACAAAGTCATTATATTGTGAGTCCACTGAGACAGTAAGAGCTATTAACACATGGAGGAAACACAGAGGTGGCTGACAAGGCATTAGCAAATTTCAAGCCAGCTGAAATTCAGAGGACAACGAATTAGGGCAAATTTAGAGGTCAAAACAAAACCCTCCATTATGGATACCTCCAAAAATAAAACTATATATGCCTTGAATGTTATTGTTTTCATCTGGAAATTTCGCACATGCCCACAACGCTGGAGGGCAAACAGAAGATTTTTTTGCACAGCTGCGCTGCCACAGTAGAACAATTCTGTTTAAAAAAATGAAACCTGGAGATGTAGGTGATATTAATTTAGAGCAGAGCGCCACAGCAAAGGATGAAATAACAGAATTTCCCCCACAAAGAAAAGAACATTCAGTTCATTACTGTATCATGTTTTCAAACTTGATGTTTATTTTACAGTTATTAAAAAGTGATCATCTGAACAGCAGATGATGGTTGATTACCTGATTACAACACCTTCTCTACTGACTGTCACAGAATTTGTATGTAATTTCCCTGATTTTGGGGGGTTAAGCACCAAATTCCACAGCACATCCAAATGTTGAGGTTGTCAAAGTCAAGCTAGCATAGCTAATCTACTTCTCTCTCCCTGGCATTTTTTTTTTAATAAAACTTTTGACTGACCTGTGAAATGTGATACCCTTGGACCTTATCTCATTGTGGAAGTATTGGCAATTAGTAGCAAAACACTGCGTTCTCTTTTATATCTTTTATATCTTTTATATCTTTTGTATCTCTTTTATACATCATGCATACATTTAAGACAATTTTCTCTTGACAGCTAAAACCAGTGGCAGTCATTGTCGGCTAGGAGTTTTTTGTTGGCTAGCAGGATTTTGCGTGCGTGACGTTGCAACATGCCTATACTTGGCCAAGCCTTGCAGCAAGTTTATGTGTTAGACAATCAACTCAAACCAGATGTGCTAAAAGGTCATGTGACAGGAAGGCCAAAGATTAAGAAATCAGATCAAATGTGTACCGGTACCGCAGTACCACCATGGTGCTGTTCTTCTTTGTGGGCTCAGGAGACCAGAACATTCTTGCAAACATCTGTAGATCCCACATGCCAAACATTTCTACAATGTGACTAAGTGGCTTCTTCCAAACACGTCCACCCACATTAAAATACATCGTTAGCCTCCTCAGTGGCAAAACTACGTTCAAATCAGACCATTAATTCCGAATGGTTCACTTGTTTTGTTATTGATTGTAAATCCAACTATGAATACAGATAAAGGAAAAATCGAGTGAAACATGAATAGACACAAGGACAAACAGAGGTAGAGGGGAACGACTGGGCTGAATGGAATACGAATGACGATCATAAAACAAAACCGAACACGGAAACTGTAAAGTTTTTACTTCCATCTTCCTCCAAGTTTGCTCCAACTACAGACAAGTGAGTCTATTTACTCCGATAGCTTTTCTAAAACAGAAGCCCAGTCATCACTTATGTTTTCTTTCTGGCTGGACTTCACAACGTATTTTCCAAACACCTCTGTCTGAGTCAGAGGAAACAAGGATAGCTTTAATCACTTCAACTTGAAAGAGTTCATCAAGAGGCTAGTTGGGTTTCACTGATTGGCAGGTACCAGATCAGCTGACCAATAATTGTGCGCTGCATCTTTAATAAATATTTTACGAGCAAATATTTATATAACGCATAAACCCGCTGTTGACGATGTCAAGACAAGTTGAGCTATATTACAGGGCTTGTACATCAACTATATTGATACTTTCTCAATCAATAAATTGCAATAAGCAATTTCTGTTCATGTTTGTTGCCAGGATTAATTCCATTCTGTTCTGCAAAAATATTTTTAGTCCATATCGCTGAATTTTGCAAATGACTCCAGAGTGTTCTAAAAATACACTTTAAGAGCTCACTTGGAATGTAAACATTTAAAAAGTTAACTAGGAGGAGGACCTTGAAGCACTCCCACTTCATGGCTTTTCAGCCATCATTCTGACAGGTTTGTGCCAACATAACGTGCAAGCTGGGAGTAAGAAGTCACCAAATTACACAATTTTCAGCTTGCAGGCCAGACGGACAGACGGTGATGCAGACCCAGGAATGCAAATATGTTCATCTGGAGCTCTAATTAGGTGTCTGCTTCTCTTGGTGCCAGATAGGTTGAAACATAAAAGGTTTAAAGAGAGAAAAGGTGAGTTAAAACTCCACCCCCCATTGGGAAATAAAACAGATTGTGCAATGTTGATGTAACACAGATTACCAACAGAAAGTAATCTTTCTTCAAATAAAATAGAATGGAAACATCTTCCGATATCTGCTGCGATCCGATATCAGGACAAAGCAGTGAACTGCCTTCCTATTCGTTTAATGTTTCACTTCTACCCTCAGGATTTTTGTGGAAATGTAAAAAGCCTCCATCAACAGGACTGCTGGAGAAACCTACAAAGATTTCCCCCCCCAAATAGAGATAAAAATGTCACTTCGTTAGGGTTTACCATCTGTTTTTTTTTTTCTTTGGCATTTTCTTCCTTTTTTTTCAGATGGTTCATTGTGATAAAACCTAAAGGAAACTAAATGCCAGGAAAATATCCTCATATTTATATGATACCTCTGGAAGGTGTAGTTCAAAACTAATTCAGAGTGGCAGACATAAAAACTAGACGCTTTAAATTGTTTGCTTGACTGACTGAAATTAAATTCCAAACTGATAGTTGAGAGCAGAGATCAAATCCCATTGCCTTTAATGCATCTCTGCAGTCACAGAGTTTCCATTCGAGAACAGAAGGTCGGTTTGAACAGATCTGTGTTATAACGAGAGTGAAGTTTACTATTTTATCAAACTGAGCTCCTTTGACCTCCTTGCCCCCCTCAAGCTTTGACCACCAGCTGAGGGAGTTTCAAGGTATATGCAGGCTTTGAACAAGATATATACTGGAATTTAACAGCCCCAACTTCATGTTTTTGGAGAAAGATCTGTCTGCATTACATTTTTTAAATCTGCTAGGATTTGTTCTGCAGTAAGTGGATGTTGGTAAAAGTTCAATTTCTCATGCTCCATTCTCGACTCCTTTTGATTTCAGTTTTTTATGCATCAGGATATGTTTGATTGGAAAGCACTCATTTCCTTTAGCATCATCTTCTGAAAGGCCTTAGGATGATGATTCCAGCTAGGAAATGTGGATCTCTGCTCAATCCGTTGTTGTTTACAGTTGTTTGCTAACTGTTGCTAGCTGCTTAGCTAGCATTTTGCCCGATGGCGGCGCGGCGCACTGCACAATTTACCGGATAAATTGGGGGTTATCCGCTCTGCTCCCACAAAGCGGACTCTGTAGAGATTTGGCATCTGTTATTGTCAAAATAAATGTTTATTTTAGTGCCAAGTGTCGTTGCCATCAGGCAAAGTTACCCCTAGTTAATATGATCTGTCCTCAAGCTAAGAAAATGCGTTGTGTTGTCTATGTAACGCCACTCACCGTGACGCAAGAAAATGGCAAAATAAATGTTTCTACAAAGGAAAATGTCAAAAATACTAACATGCAGTGACTTGGATAAGTAACTTTAATCTGATTTCTGGTTTGGAAATAGTAACGTGTTAAATTACTTGTTACTGAAATAAGTGATCTTGCTAGTTACTGGTAGCACTGGCTATGTTTATGTGCTATTAATGGTTTGATTGTTATTCTTGTCCCAATGGGGAATTAATTTTACAGCCAGTCACAATAAAACACAAAACAACATCACACCAACAATTCATATTTAGCAAAGAGGGCTACATTTTCAAAAGGAAGATAAAAACACAAAACTTGGTCCTAGTAGGACTAAGAAGGGGATCAATAAATAAATCAATAAATAGTACTAAAACAAATGTTAAATAAAGATTTGATTTGCAATATGTGAGAGTTGCGTTAAATTACGCAAAGCGAAAAATCTTCGATGTGTCAAACAGTTTTTCCACAGCAGTCAGAGCGTCAAAAACCGAAGGTTTGCATTTAGCTACACTCTCGTGCTGTATTTGAATTTAAAGACATTCACATAATATACAGAAAAGTTTTATTTATTATAAATGTACTGAAATAACAGAGTGCAGTCAATGTCAAGATAATTTGGATTTTCTTGTGAATGCAACATTTCAGATCATAAAAATGCATTTTCTATCATTTTAAAATTACGTACCATTAAAAAAAAAAACAGAAGTCACCTTCACGTCTACATAAAACAAAATCTATAAAAGATAAAATCCCCTCTAATGAAAAAGAAAAAAAAAACATAAAGACAAAATCACCTAGCGGTAATATTTTGCTGTCATTTTTTTTCTCCCTTTTAATAAGAAATATAATCACAGTGAAATTGTTTCCCCCTGTCTAACTAAAACATCCCTCCCCTCCGCCCTTCCATTATTCCGCCCTTCTTGTTGTCCTTGTTTATTAAATCCACCTACAGGCGAAATGGAAAACCATTTGATGATGCACTTGACTGACATCCAGCGATGCCTGGTGTTTTTCTCTGATGTTCTAATTCATTTTGGAGCTGCCAAATGACAGCTGCTTTAGTCAGCCAGAGTTCAGTGGTATGTGACCCGCCCTCCCTCGAGTGTTGCATGTGAGAATAAACAACGGTTTTTATTCCCCCGATGAGATGCTGATATACTTCTGCCCGGCCGTCTGGATGAACTCGCTGACCGTGGGCGTCGGATAATAAAGCGGTGAAGAATAAAAGGCCCCGGAGAGGCGGCGAGCAAGGGCGAACGAGCGAGAGCGAAGAGAGGGAGGTCGGGGAGTAAAGAGGAAGAAGTTATCTGTTGTAATGTGTGACATTACTTTCTGCTGATCTGTCACAGTTTAATGCCTCCTGAGCTCCCTTATTCCTGGTGAAGGGTGGAGACGGACGGGGCTGGTGTCCTTTGACGGGTCAGGTGCTTTTAGCCTGGGAGGTTCCCCCCTCAATTCACCTTCAGCAAGAACAACATTGTGGCGTAAAGCGAGCGGCCATCTTTCATCCAGATTCCAGCCAGTGGAGAAGTTGAGCTTTAAAAGCCAAAGTAAAAGCAACTGTCACATTACAAATCTTTGTCCATATTCTGCTAATGTCGAAAAAACACAGTTTTATAATTTGTAATATTAAATAAGTGAAATCAAAATCACACGTGATAAGTCATTCAAAGTCATGGTAGCGATGAATGGAAACAGTTACATGAGATATAGTAATAATTCAGCCATGGCATTAGCGCTCATCATCATCAGCCAATCAGTGAAGACTGGGCATCTTATTCAGGTGTTGGAGCGACAAGCTCCGCCTACTTCTGAGCGACTATGTATGTGGCGTTTTGGGGAAAATGTAGTCGGCCATTTTACAGAAGAGGTGTGGATTCAACACTTTAGAATGACACACAACTTTTTATGAACTGGTGGAGCCAGCTGCACATCATCCAAAACAAAAAACAAAAAAAACATGATCCTCCTTTTACTTCCTGTTGTCTTCTTTGACATTTTGGTCAGCAGTAACATCAGGCTGTTGATCATGTGACTCGTGATGAGAAAAGAAGTGGTGGCACTGCAGGGCTGCGAAATCCATTTCAATACTCCTGAAAAACTGCCTCATCCTGTCGCATTAACTTTAACGACATTGTTGTGTTTCGATTTAGCAGTTTTTTTTTTTTGTACTTCTAACTTGGTCAGTTTTATAGTTAATGGAAATGCAGCTAATGATTATTATTATTTTTTTTTACTTCAAATATATACATGGCATATTACCAAATACACTCTGACAACTCTTGTGAAACATAAATTAAGTCAATATTTACAAAGTCAATAATAGTTTTGCTTACATGCGATGCAGAATCAGCAGCAGGTTGGTGAAACGTTTTGAGCGCCTGGGTTGACCGGATGCACACACTGCGATGAACAACCCAGAAAATTTAGGTACATTTTATGATATTTTGTTACAATACTGTTTTTACTGTCCACAAAAAGGTATTTTTAATAAAATGTACCTATTATAATAATTTGATACCTAAATATATTAAGGTAATTTAAAATTATTTGAACTGAATAGGATTTACAATCCTCCAAAATCCTTTCTTACAGTGGGGTAAAGTCTTGCTGAAAAGTTTTGGCAGTTGGACCTGAATTAATCTCTGACTTTTTCACCTCAGATGAACGTTTGTCCCCTACATTCTGGGGAAAAAAAATGTAACTTCTTTTTTTTTTTTGTGAAATCAAACTTTACACTCTCATCATTTGCATAAGCAAACTCGAACAAAAGCCCCAGGAGAGCGTGCGGTTCTCATTTGTATTGCTGTCAAAAACGCTGCGCAGACTGAGCTATCGGAACATCAGCAGGCGGGTCGGGCTGGAGACGATGTGTTTGCTTTGGCATAACCTCAAGCTAAAGACTGAGCATCAGTCAACAGCGAGGGAAATGTTTCGACTTTGTAATCTGCCATCTACGTTCTCTGCCCCTGGTGAGTAAATGGTGGATTTTCAACGTCGATCACATTCATGCCGGCTAATTCTGATGTTCTGAATGCTGCGTGGTGTCTAAAGATGGACCTCAGAAAGTCGGCACTACGGATCTAAAAATCTATTTATACCCCTTTTCCAACACGTGTGGCATGTACACTACAACTCAACTGCAAAGCACATTTAAACACGTCGTTGAAGCGCCTTCTGATTTAATTTCAGCATTCGGGCTTCGTGAGGAACCCCTCATCTGGATTTACAAAATTCTGACTTCTCCAAATTGATCAGATTATGAGGATGGGTCTTATCCACACAGAGTTCAGAACCAAACAGATCCAATTGGTTCTGAACTCTGGAGAAGTTGTTCCAAAACTCCCTGTGATTAAATGGGTGTTGATGCAAACTTCGACTCACTATGATGTTGAAAAATCTCTGGTTTTGTCGCAGATAGCGAAAGGTTTTGGGTCAAAATTGGAATGTCTTATGATGCCATCCATCTTAAGAACTCAAGTTCCGTCAGAAGAAGAAGAAGAAAAAGTAAAAATCACCCAACAGCAATCGTCACGAATCGTCCGAGGAAGAAGGAAGGTAGATGAAATGCTACGACAAAAAATTTGATTTCAGCATGTTGCGGTCATCTCCACTCAGTCATTTGGAACGTTTGCAGCTCCTCAAGTCCAACTCACGTTGAGGACATTCTGTCAAATTAGCCTTGGAGCAACGAATTCTTGATTCCATGCAAGCTTAACACATCTCAGCAAATTTGTTCTGTTTTATGCTTCTGAGTTTCCAACATCTTTATGTTTTTCAGCTGTAGCACATCCCACTACCCAGTTGTTCCACAGTTTAAACACTCAAATACTGAATTATCAGCAGCCGTACTGCTAACCCCAATGTGATATTTCATGGGGAAAAAGTTTTTCAGAAGTAAGAATTGAAAAACTAGTTATCATTTAAATGAGTTTGTCTAGAGTGCATGATTTGGACTTTTTTTTTTCTAGATATGACAAACTGTGTTAAAATTACTCTTTCAAAATTTGGTGCTATTATTAACCCAATCACTAAAAACTAACTACAAACTTTATCATCCAGTTCTTGTTGGAGGGTTATAAGGACTTTATTTAGATTTGATGATTGGGACTTCCTGTACCAATCCGTAGGTTTCCATTCACATTTCAGAAACTGCTGTCCCTTGTTTGCACCTGAAAATGACGAGAACGTTACGTTACGAACGTTAAGTTTGTCACGTCTGCCAGAGTAACATGAACGCTGCGGTTCTGTGACTGGAGGGATTCTACCGACGGCTTCTCATGCAGCTGAGTAAAGGTGTTACTCCAGTTCATCTTTACAGTTACACAAAACGCTAAAAGATGCTGCTCATGCCCAGATACATTCGTTCAAAAGTTAAAGGAGTCAGTACTGAATGGCTCATCTGAGTTACATTTTGCTTTGTCTGCGTTTCTTTTTTTTTCCCCCAGCACAAACTGTAAAAATGATGTTAATTCAATTACGCACTTTCATTCATCCACAGCTAAGTGACAGCAAAAGCATGAGTAAGACTATAGATCATCATTCTTCTGGGTCACGTATTGATGTCCATACCTTCAGTTTCCTCATCATCCGATAATCTGTGCATCCGCAATCATTCATCGGCATATCATCATCATCATCATCCTCCTACATCCACACAGAACAAAACAGCCATCCAAACACCCGAGCGGCCGTCCATTCATCAGTTAGCCAGTCAATTAGCCATCCATCCAACCAGTCGATGAGTGCCGCGGCCGCTCGCATCAGCCAGTCAGATCGGGTCGCGTGAGTAATGAGGAGGAAGAGACAGATTCGCAGAAAACTGCGGAGTCACGACCCGCATATCATCCCGCTCTGACTCACTTTATGGCTCCCTCTCACTTTTCCGTTTCCTCTCTCCTGCCACTCTCTCCTCCCAGCGCCTGCCGCTTAGACCCTTGACTCATCTTTTCACGGTGAGGAGACGACGTTCTCGCCGTGAACGAATCCCATCCTTCGTTTGCAGTTTTACTCTCTGCAGTCGCAAGAGGCCATCAGGTTTTACGTTTTGCAGTTCGGCTTTCTTTAGAAACAAAAGCTTATATTCGCAGAGGGGGAAAAAAGGTATTGGACCCAGTATGGACTACTTTTTATTCACATCTAAATACTTCAGATTGTTAAAAAAAACCTTGACAAGAAGAAAATCCAAGTAAATACAAAAGTAAAATTTGAAATCATTTTCAGAGGGAAAGCAACCACCAAAGAAGTGAATGTGAAAATATAAACGCTTCTGTGAAATGACTGATCATTTTCACTTACCACAACCAGGCCTGATTACCATCAGTTCTGAATAGTCATGAAATCACTTAAATGGAGCATCTGACGGCATTAACAAAGCTAAAAGATCTCAAAAAGCAATACAGCATGCCCTGGGGAACAGAGATACAACAGATGAAAAGTAAAGTCACTGGCAGCTACAGAAATAGTGTGAAAAGGGTGAAAAAGTAAGACTTTGAACATAAGTGTACCACAGCTACTGATGGAAAATGAAAAAAAAAAGACGAAGAGTGGCGTCCCGTCGTCCAAAATAACTCAAGAGCAGAACAACATCTAAAGTACTGGAGGCCTCGTTTGTCTCAGTTTAGGTCAGTGTTTATGATTCTACAAGTAGTAATCCTATCCATAAAATATTTTCAACCACCTACCATAACGAACACAAACAACAACAGCCTAACTTAAGCAAAAAAATAAATAAATAAGTAAACGCCTTAATGATCCCCAAGACCTTTGGGAAAATGTTTGACTGAGCAGAACATTTCACCAAATGAACTAAATCTCAGTAGTTCAACACGGTGGTAGCAGTGTGATAGTCATTGGTTGATTTGCTGCCTCAGGCTGTATTTAATGGAATGTGAATTCTACGCTCTACCAGAAAATCATAAAGGACAATGTCCTACCGACAGCTCTCGACTTTATCCTCAAGCAAATTTAGTTTGAAAAGGAAGACATTTATCTGCTGCACACCAGCAAGTTGACGTCTGAATGGTTCAAAAATAAAATAAAATCGGCCTAGTGAAAGTCATGACTCAGACTGTGTTCATTTTCAGATGCGCTTCCATATGGCTGAACCTGGACAACTCCACAAAGACGAGCGGCCACAAGTTTTTCACAACAGTGTACGAGACTCCTCGCCACGTGTGGCAAATGCTTGATGGCAATTCCCACCGCCAAGGACGGCAAAGCCAGCTTGGTTTAGGGAGCAACTGCTTTTCACAGAAGTTTGTAAGTTCTTTTTCCGTGGCAATTTTAAATAAGTTACAATCTACGTATTATACTACAAGAGATCACTTGACAAGGAGAAAACTGACAACAGTCTTGTTGCATGAGTGCTTACATTGTGCCCCAGCACAGAGCAAATGAGTAGAGCCATACTGTACAACAGTTTGAATCGAATTCCCAAAAGCATTTAAAGGGGAAGGAAAGCAGCTCCGTCTGTAAACACAAAGTGTGGACGGCTGTGTTACCTGTAAGGGCCCTCATGGTCCCTCGTGCTCAACACTGTGGGCAGACGTAAAGACGGAGAGAGGGGTAAAGTGGCGATGCTGGCTGATGAAAATGGCCCTCCACTGGGGTGGGTGCCTTATCGAGGCACCATCAAGTGCATAAGTACGCTAGAGCTGCATGGGGATGGTTGAGCCTCGCTGTGGTGGTTATACAACCACAACACTTCTCCGGCGAACAGCAGTTAAACTCGGGGCTAAATCTGGCGGCTGCCGCTTGTGTAACAGACAAAAAAATAATAAATAAAAGACACACCACTGGCCTGAAGAAAACCCAGGCTTCCAGATTTCCAACCAGCCAGCCGTGCACCATGAATACAGAGCGGATTTTAAAGCAGTTTATTTTTATACCGCATGTGTTCAAGAGTTTCACGCTTTCGTGCACCTTTCTGTTGCGCCGGCGTCATCGTTACCTCTGGCGCAGGCCGTGCGCACATGCCCAGATCAATGCGCTCCTGATATTTTTGGAGCAAAGAGGTCTAGAACTACACTGAAACCTTTCAACACCGACCACCGCTCCTCAGCGAAACAACTCAAGTGAAATTCAACCTGATGTTTCCCTCATGTGAAGACTCGCTTGTGTGTAATAGCAGCAGGAAAGACAAACCTGAACTCTTTTTTTCTTTTTGCATCCAAAAATACAGAACCAGATCTGGAAGGGAGAAAATATAGAAAAATATAACAGATATAAAGTTAAAAAGGCGTTGATATGATAGAAAGGTTGTCAGAAAACCATCGCTGGGAAACTTTAATGGCCAATAAGAAACTTGAACAATCACAAGATACAAAGATGTTGAAGAATTAACCAATTACCAAGGACTGCCAGTAGAGCTCCTGAGACATAAAATGTGCGCTTTAATATCTAATCTTAGAAAAGAATACTCAAAAGTTACAAGCATGTGTGGAAAAACAGAGAAATCTGACAGGTCTCAACACATTCAGACGAGAACAGAATTTAATACGATTGAATAAGAACCAACTTTTGGACCTTAGTCGTGTAAACTCAGTTCGATTAGAAACCAAAATGGAAACATTTGCTACATTTTCAGCTGGTGTGCTTCTCTTTCACACGGCATAGTGTAAAACCAACCAAACCCTTTGGAACATTTATTCCCCTCCTCACCTGTAGGGGCGCCGCACAAAGAACCACTGAAGGAAACGACTTGAAAACCTCCGAAGACAACACTGAGCGCAACGCCCTTCTTCATGAAAGGTAAACAAATATGTAGTGGTATTAGATTTTCACGGTTGTTTGATTTCGTTTTTGTCGGTTGTTTGATTTCTCTTTTGTCTTTGGTGAAAGACCATGAGCCATTTCTCCCGCTGGTACAAGACTAGCATGTTTGTTTTGGTAGCATTTACCCAGAATGCCCTGTGGTAAAGTCCACGTCCTGCTTTTGGAGCGCTCTCCAGGCCACCTGGTGTTGGCATATGAATTCAAACCATGCCAGAGTTCACTTCAATCAAACAGAGACTCGGGTCTTTCGGCGGACCAGAGTTTGTTCCTTTTGGTCCGGGTCAGAGTTCGAGTTTGATTAAAGCGGATTAAACAGGACTGGTGTGAATGCACCAGAACTAAACACAAGTTCTAATGAAGTGAAAACTGCTGTTGTTCATTTACAAATTCTGAAGCTGCTGAAATTCATCAGTAGAGACAATGACATTAAATATAATATTAAAATAGGTTTTATTCAACATGTCATTTGTAGATTTTCATCGTTCATCTCAAAACCTGTGTGTGTGAGGAATCTCCCTTCAGTCTGCTGTAGTGTGTGTCTGTGTGAGTGTGTGTGCCTTTAAGTCAGCTGTTTCCAAACGAGCTCTGTGTGTAAAGTGTCTAATGAGTCCCTAATGAGACGGGCTGGAAAAGTTTTCTCAAAGTTTTCAGAGGCAGAAGTGGTTGAAAGTGCAGACGTTCTTCAAGTGAGGATAAACAGACGTTTGGAAGCTTTGTATATTTTAATCACAAAAACATGAGCACCATCTGTGATCAGCAGAGGAGAGACGGACATATGGACGGCTCATGAGACCATTTTTAAAAATGTATTTATCTTTTTTTTTGTTTTTAACAGTGAACACATTTGAAAGTTAGAGAAGTTGTGTCTGCTTTGTCTTTATTTTTCTGTCCACACATTTGACTGATTAGTTGCCAGCATGTATTAAATGTGAAGACTTTGTTAAATGTTTTAATCACATTTAACTGCAGATGATGTGATAACGAACACATCCAGTTAAAACAAGACATTTCTAAATAATATATGTAGGTAAAAAATACCAGTTTGTTCAAAGTTGCATGTTGAAAGTGGCACTTTGACCAAACTGAGGTTTATTTTTGTTTACTAAAAGCCTGATTCACATCATTTTTGAAAATGAATTTGTTTTATTATCATACAGACTTGTGTTTGTGTGCTGAAGGTGAACATTTTAATATAATTTAGAGTAAAAAAAATACTTTGCAAAACTATCTTACACATAAACATGAATTTTTGTTACGAAATAAACTAAAAACTTCTTCTTGGGAAGAAGAACTCGGACAAATCAAGTTAACTGAAAACCCAATGAATGCATTAATAAAAAATAAATAAATTAAAAACCACTGCTAATGTTCATATTCTTCCAGATTTTGGAGTCGGCCATGATTGGCAGGATGATTAGTAAAGGATTTGATATTCTGTCTCATTTATTAACATTGAGGGAATCTCATTAAATTTGGAAATATATTCACTGATCCATAAATGGGGACAAATAAAATTCAATCAAAACTACAACCTCAGTCATGGAACCTGTGATTGCTATTTTTTTAAGTCGTTAAAAATCAGTCAAAATCGTGAATCGCTATCGGTCAGGAGAAGCACATCTGTTTTCACACTGATGAAGAGGAAGTAAAAAACTTTTTTCCTATAAAACTTAAACTGTATTTTGCCAAAAATAATTATGAAAATCAACATTTTATCGGAGGACTGGATGGGTAAAACGCAAATAAATAAATAAATAAAGAAAGAAAGAAATAGCATAACATGATATAAACAGGCACACACTGAAACACATCCAAGCTGCTCACACTCAGTCTCTCAACCCGTTCATGTGTCGGCACTTCTGGAAAGCTTTGGACTTGGATTGCAAAACAGATTTTTTTTATTTTTTAGGATATTTTTCTCACACATACCATGGTTGGTTTTTACCTGCGAGCGAGTGACGTGCTCTCGCTCGAGTTTCAGCAAGTCTGCTTTAATAAGTGATCATGTGAAAGTGAGATGATGGATCCTGAAGCCAGCAGAAGAAAAAAAAAGATTGA
>NW_006800228.1:144348-164272 GCF_000485575.1 Poecilia formosa
ATTACTGGTTCACTGTACACACAACAACAATCACTACTCATAATTTTTTTAAAATCATCTTCCTGCACGGTGAGGCTGCCTGGCTAAGAAATCCTCCAAACAGCTTGTTGCTCTGAAAGCACGCGTTAGAAACTGTGAGTCACGAGAGGCGGCACAAAATCCAGACGCAGAGAATACCCAAACTGACTCACCTAACAAGGACAGACACACACACACACACACACACACACACACACAGTGCCTGTGCACCGCCAGAAGAACGCCCCACTGACAGATGAGGAGCCAGGTTGATGAAGGAGGCCGTTTGTTCGCAGATACAGACGGCTGATGAGGGGGGAGCGACAGAGGTAGTGGGAGACACGATAAGAAACGGCGTCACAGCCTCAATGTGGACGATTCCCTCACAGCAGAATCTCCAATACATTGAAGAACGTTTTACAGAAAGCAAATGTGTTTAATAAAGATGTTTGTGCGCTGTTTTCACCTCTAGGATGAGAGTATTTACATCTTTGACTTGAGGATATGATGTTCTCTCATAAAAACAGTTTTTTCTTTAGAATCTCTTGAGTGTGAGCACATAAGAGAGCAAAATTTGAAGCATAATTCTACTTCAGTCTGGCAACCACAAAGCCTCTCAACTCATCCGTTTGCATCTGCAGTGACCAAATGAGCTCATTGGTAAAACCTGAAGAGTGTTCACATGGGAAAGGCACATGGCGTTTGTGCAGCAAAAATGTTCCTTTGTGCCGCTATCGCTTTAAATATATATATATAAATGTTTCCAGAGGTCACAAAAGGTCAACCAGCCCAACCCCACATTTACAAAACCAATTCATTGTTAATTAAATGTGCTATGGGAGTTTGTGCTGCACAAATGCAGCACAATTAATTTATCTGTCTGGTTTTATTGATGTGGTGACGGGAGACGAGTTGATCTTTGACCTCTGGAATATATATTTTCAAATACTGAAGATTATATGAATTAAAATTGATGGCACAAATGAAAATTGTGCTGCACAAATGGTTGATTGACGCCATATTTGGTTTGATTGTATTATTGTGGACTAAATGGTTGACCTTTAGCGACCTCTGGAAACATTTACCGGTATCTTTAAATTGATAGCGGCACAAACAACGGACACCAACTTTATTTCATTTGAAGAAGGTGGAAAACTCAGGACTTTCAATGTTTTCACATGAGCTGCAAACATGCACCACTATTTATTTTATAGTTCCATGTGGTTCATGTGAAAATATGTGAAGTTCAGCTGTTTGTCTTCCAGGTCTTGTCATTTCAAATTAAACCCGACCAAAATCGATCATGTCCACAGAGGTTCCCTGGAAAAAGTACTTTTGAAACCTTCAATTTCAGTTTGTTCTGTGGGATTTTACGCGACAAACACAAAGTAGATGCATTTATAAAGGAAGTGGGAGGAAAATGATCAGAATCTTGTTTGCATGTTGTGATGTTTGCTTGTCAGATCACATCACCAACTACATTTTTTGGCCTGAAAGTGAATATTTCAACCACAACAACAATTGAGAAATATTTCTCTTTGTATGATCTCTTTTATTATCAAATACTGTATTAAAAATGACTTACTCAGACACCGACGTGGCCTAACGTACCGCTACGTACATCGTAAAAGCCAGGGGTCATTCATCCCGTTTCTTTTGGAAATCTTTTCCCTCTACTGGTCCTCCCTCGTGATTTATTAATCAGTAATATGATTCTTTAATCGCTCATGACCTTTTCCCCTGAAGTAAAATCCCCCATTAATCATTTCCACTATGAATCATTAAAAACCACAAACTCTATAGATCAGAGTTAAAGCTTTGTCCGTTATTTGCCTCAAACCCAGATGTGTCATCCGATTTAATTTATGTATATTTTAAAAATAAAACACAAATATCCTGATTTTCAGTGGTCATATTTTTCCCGGCTTCTCCATTTAATATTTTATTGTAGAGATGGACCAACTCCAACAAGACGGTCACAGTGAGGAGTTCAAACTTCGAAGGAGATTTAGCAGCATTTTGATCCAGTGGAGATTCTAAGTACTAAGATGCGGTTTGTATCAGTACTTGTTCAAACTCTGAACCATAAAGTTCTAGGCACTCAGAGTTGGTCATTTTTGCGGCAAAAATTTGGATACATATGCGTTTAGATTTAATGTGCAAAGGAAGTTTAGTCGTTTTGCACAGCTGAACAGTTGCCATGGAGATTTAAGGATTTCTCAAACTTGCATGAAAGGACCAAGGTAACTCCAGGTATGTATTTGACATGATGTAAAGCTCAAAAAAGTTGATTTGACAATTTGACATAGTATTTTAGAGGCATGAAAAGGTAAGCTTTTTACAGTTAATAAAAAAAGATTCTGCTAAACAGTAACAGTAAGTAAGCCTTCCCGATGCGCTTTCCATTAATGCAAAAATAAACCTGAGTTTCATTCATGTCAGTAACGCAGGCTGACTCAGTTTAAAACTGCCGTTCTGTGTCGCTAGAGACGCAAACAAAAAGCAGCAGATGGAAGCAGACGCTCATCAGGCTTCTGTGTCGTTGTCCAGGACTCTCGTTATGAAGCACATAATGAAGAGCTCGTCAGCTGTTGATAAGAAAACACTTCATCATGACCTTTTCCGCTAGCGCTCCGACGGTTAGGAACGACGTACCATCAGTATGTCCTGGCCCTCCCTCCTTCCTGTGAGCGTTAAGAGCCGGAGTGCCGACGACGCCGGCTCTTAACGCTCGCAGGAAGGAGGGAGGCCAGGATGAAAACAACCACCAGCCACCAGGGAGGAGGATGAAACGCCGATCCCCTCCGTCACACTCATTCCTCATGTAATGCAAGTGTGTGTGTGTGTGTGTGTGTGTGCGTGTGTGTGTGTGGGTGTACTCGAACCCCTCTAAATCTCATATTAATTATAATCAGATTGGTTATTGATCAGAGAGCCAGTCTCAGTATTGATCTGGCTTGTGCAGCCTGGTAGCAGGTCATGGAACCATGTTTGTGTCTGGAGACATTAAAAAAGAAGAAAGTCCTTCCACGTTGGTCCTAGTATAAGTTAAACGAAGGATTACGCAAATGTTTTGAATATAACTAGTAAAACAAAGTGTTAAGATAAATTTCTGCTTTAAAGATTTTCACATGAAATTTGAGTTACTTGTGCTTCAATGTATGTATTTTTTATTTTAGAAGTATTCTGAAGTTGTTATATGGTAAACGGTTCACTTTTTTATTATTTATTCAACAGAACTAAATTCAAGATAAATCTTTTCAAAAAATGCTTCAGTTGATTGTGTTTGCTTAGAATTTAAATGGCACATAAAATATTTATTTTGTTACTACTTGCTAAACGTCTACTGGTTTATTATGACATACTAATACACTGTAGATATGTACAGTCTTCTCTGACATTAACTAAACTGGTGAATGTCTTAACTGATAGACTACGACAGTTTAGTTGTATATCTAGTCTAATTGATCATGAATCTAACTAAGCAACCACTGCCTGTGGGATTCCTCAAGGCTTTATTCTTAGCCCACTTCTCTTCAGTACATCGTCTTCAGCGCGCTCCCCTCCGCTGAAGTTATAGATTGTTAGAATATGTCTAATCACGCCTCAGCTGATGTCAAACAACTTTACAACTTATTTTAGGCATGTGAGATTTTTGTAAAGAAGCTTTTAGCAATAAAATCTATCAGAAGGTTGCGATACATCCAAAAGCTTCTGCCAAAGTCCTAACCAACACTAGGACGATGGTTGAAATCCCTGCAGCCAGCAGAGAGTTTACATGGATTTCTTGGAATGATGTTCTGTAAAGTTGTGATCAGTAATAATTCCCTGACCTACAGGAGAAACATCTCATGTCGCTGCAAGTCTGTTCCAAAGATTGTTGGAGTGAAAACCTAAACCAAAAGCGCAAAGTCGGTCCTGGAGGGTCGGCATCCTATGGCTCATTAGCAGCCCTAAGAAGAACATTTTCATTGCTGAGGAAATACTTAGATATATAACTAAGTTGTCGTAGTCTGCCAGTTAAGACATTCACCAGGGAGAGAACTAAACCATGCAGGACGCGAAGACTGACTGTGGGCACCACTGGCCTAAACGCTAGTTCAGGTGCATCATCCTGCCTTGTTAAGTAATTTAGCAACAAAATTAGTCATCAGTCTATCTGGACCATTTTCAAACAAGTATGAGATCTAGAAAGCACAAGAAATAAATATAATATAATTGACTGATAGGATCCTACCTCTGTGGTATGGAGATAGGATGGGTTCACTGTACAGCTTTATGCTCGACAAACTGATGGCTTCACTGTGGAAAGTATATTTGCCGTGAAATGTTATGCAGCTGTTTCAAGCTGCTAGCACCATTTCAGTTTGAGTCGTTTCAATTTCCTAACGTTAGCTGACATTAAACATCTGAATAGCTGTAGCGTCGACCACTCTGGGTTTATTCACTTTTGAAAAAGCTCATCATGACACAACATGCTGGTATTAACTTCCAAGAACATTACTTAGAAAACATACAAAGTAAGCCTTTAAACGGCTGCACTGGCTCCCTGTAAGAAGACATATTTCAAAATCCTGCTACAGCTCTATACGGGTCTAAATGTTCTCGGGCCTAAATGAACCATGTAAGCAGATCCCTCAGGTCCTAAGAGACCTCTTTACTCAGTGTTCCCAGGACCAGAAATAAATCTGGAGAGACAGCATCTAGTTTCCATGTTTTCTAAGGCTGTTTTTAATGGAGTTTGTTTAGGGAATCTGGACTGCATTGCTACATCAAAAATCTACAATAGATGCTATTTTTATATACACTAGAGTGAACTCTTAGAGTGAGAAACACAACAATAGACTGGTCACACATGGAATTAAATGTTCTACATTGGTAAAATAGTATTTAAAACTAGATGCGTTTCCCTTGCAAATGCGCGCAAATCTTTGGCTATATTTCGCTAACGTCGAAAAAACAAAACTGCGTGATTTTACAGAAGAGCTATGGACTCAACACATTCTAATAAGACAACTACCACTTTGTCGTCTTCCACATTGTTTTCACCAGCAGTAACATCCGGCTGTCGATCACGTGACTCGTGTGATGAGAAAAAAGTGTTTCCATTGCAGTTTTCCAAAATTCATCTATTCAGAAAACCTACCTCGTTCCTGCGCAAAAACGTTTTATCAAAAAATGTCAGTTTTGAAATTGGCACATTTCCATTAAGCAAATTTATTTTCAGAGTTTCTGAAATCTTTATTTGCAAAAACATTTTGTGGGGGATTTTTGATTCCCCACAGAAAAATGACCAAAATATTGTCTTGGCTCATTCTCACAAACCCAATATTTTGTGCCTCTGACTGTATCACTATATTCCTGGTAGGAACGTTGGCTAAATCCACAGTTGTTTAACTTTTAATAAATTTTAATGGGTTTCCTTTGATTAATTCTATTTACGTACTTTTCCTCTGTAAAGACCTATGAGTAGTCCTCTGTACCAATGGTACCTGGCTTTCCTTTCCTTAAGCATGAATCGTATATACACATGTTTCAAGCTGTCACTTTCAGTCACAGTGGACATGGAAGCCCAGAGCTCATTTTCCGTGCAACATCTAAACTCATCAGACAGACAACTGGGAAATTGTTGAAACCAAAAGGCGCTCCAGATTGGGTCTTTAAGGACTAACAGCCATTTCAGTGACAATACAGAGCAGTGTGTGTGAGAGGGATGGGATGGCAATAAACAGAACAGCTTGATGGCCTTCTTGTCTTGGCACGGCCTCTGTTCGTCTAAATCTTTTTTTCCTAATTTCACAGCTTGACTCTTATTCCTGCCTCATTACGCTGTGAGCAGAGAGAATGGGCTGTGTGAGTGTATGAGACGTGAGATCACCGTCTCGGTTTCCAAGGAGCGATTCTGCGCCCAGCCGCCGGAGCGGGCACGAAGCGCAGCAAAGTCAGAGCAACAAATACACACACACACACACACACACACACACATAGACTCGGGAAGAGACGCTGAAAAATCACAGAGAAAATCAACATCAATTCAGAACGAAATGCTTTCGTATTTTACAGAGTGGAAACTGTTTCTCTTCACGAAGGGACAGCAGCAGGGACGCAGAGAGAGAGAGAGAGAGAGAGAGAGAAAAATTTCATTCTGCGACACGAGGGAAGAGGAATGAAGACGAGAAGATTCAGCTTGGGAATAATGAAGAGATAGCAAAAAAAAGAAAGAAGAGGACATTGAAAAGGAGAAAATCTTGTTCAATACGCTTTACTTTTTTAATCCCATTACAGTTCAAAGGAATCTTAACAATTAGCTTGTCCGTGTTAAATTATTACATTATCCCTAACAGTAGACTGAGACTTGCACACATGAAAATGTTATCCTTACTTCCCCGACTGCCGTCTTCGTTCCAGTTTGTTCTTCCTTACCAATCACTGTAGCATCTGCTTCTTAATATTCTTCACAGTCACTGCAAATAAGACTCATTTTATTTGAACTCACCTGGAGTTGTGGTCTGTAGAACTTCTCTTCGTCAGACTTTTTTATTTAATTTAATTTTTTATTTTTTTTCATCTGTGAATGAAAAATTCAGGGTTCCAACTCAACCTTGAAATATGTGGGTAAGTAAAGGGGGAAAAAGCATTTGAAGGTTTTATTCTTTAATTAGTTATAAGACAACAAAATCTAAATAAAAAAATATATAGTTGACATATTTTTACAAAAACAATAAAAAGTTATTAAAGTCCTCATGCTGAGCTTTAAGCGTCTGTATTCAGTGACTGTCGCTGTAACCTAAACTGATCATCATGTTTCAGGTTTTGTAGAACATACAAAACAGACATAAGAGGAGCCAACTTCCAGTTGTTTTTAATAATTTGTCTGGAAATGTAGAAGAAATGTAAAAAAGTACAGAGTAAGGAAAATGATGCTATTTTTAACTGGAATAAAAGTCCTGCCTAGCGCTACCAGGCGACACCGATAACATTCGTTGTTGTGGGACGTTAACGTGGGAGAAAGGTTTTAAAAAATGAAGCCAGAGAAAAAACAAAGTCACTAAGAAGCAAGAAGTTCATTCATGCTGTTACAACATAGAGCTAAACTCTGGTGCATGGCGGTTATCTTGCTCCGTCGCCATTATGTATTCTTACACTTTAATTTGTTTGGGTTGGAAGAATTCGTGCCTGTTTCACAATTCAAAGAGCTGCTCTGAAAACAGCAGGATGAAAATATCAGAGAAAAGCTAATGGCCTTTTCTTTATGCTTTTGAGAAATTTAATCAAAGTCACTTTTAAAATTAGGAATACACCTAATACACTTAATCACTCTCATCACATAGAGGAATATGCTGGATTTTCGAAAACATTTCAAAAATATCGTAGAAATCTAGGTAACAGATGGCACTTCAAAGGTAGTAAATTAAACTGCACTAATGGTGTTAAGTTGTAACATAGAGAGCCAGTTGAAATAGTAAATGTTATTACTTCATGTTTGTTTAAATGAGTAAAACCAGTTTTAGTGTGTGTATTTAAAGTTAATGATCCTCACTGCAGGAAGACGAAAAATAAAACTTTTTATCGCTGGCTAGAGATCAGAAACTGGCAACAGATTTGTAATTTGTGGTGCATCTCTGTTAAATGGAACACATTTATTCTTATTTTACTGGTCGTAAAATGCAGAAAGTGTCCCATCAGAAGGAGAAAAGTGTTTACTGCCATCGCACAAACCTGTGTGCAGCTGACAGTTTGCAATAAAGTAAAAGTAAAATACTCAATATGTTCAAGATAATGGTTGGGGCGTTTGCTTCGGTTTTGAAAGTAAAATAAACTTTCAACTCTTTACCTTGTAGAAAAATTCATAGTTAGTGCCATTTTAAAATGTCGGCTTATGTCGACGCTTCTATATAAAAAACATAGGAATGAAATCATTAAAGTATGTAGTCTTGAACAAAAACAACAAAACACTTTATAGTATACATTTATATTATGTTTTGAATCCCAAAGTGTGAATAAAAAACTTAGATTCTGGCCAAACAATGACATCGCAGCATATCCCGTTGTGCCACAGCAGTTTCCCCTTTTATTATTCTTTCCTTTTTATGCTTTTAGATGGTATTTTTGCAATGTGCTAGAAATAATAAAAAGCATGGCACAGTATTAACTTTTCAATGATATTCAGGTGTTTTTCTTATTTGACTGTACTGTCGCTATGCTTTCTGGAGTTACGTTCGCAATTGCAATTTTCAATTGAGTAATTGAAAATTGCTCAACATTTGAAAGCCTGTTGACATCACGAAGGGACATTTATAAATCCTGGTTGAAAAATAATTATGGTACATCAAATACTCAATGTAGATATTGTACAAACATTTGACATATTTAAAATAAGACTTTATGCTGGTTACCTTGCTTCGATATAAGTGCTGTAAAGAGATGTGCTTTTATGACAACAAATAATATATAGCTGATTAGGACACATAACTGATGTCTTATAAAAGCTATCATGTCTAAGTAGAGGCAGAAAGAAAAGTATTTAGGTTTTCAGAAAAAAGATACAATCAAATAAAATCCTACCAAAACCTGAAACAATGATTTGATGTGCTCCAACAGACACCCCAACCCCTGCTACTGCTATAGCCAAAACCAGAGTTAGCCAACCCTCTACTTCTCTTTATTCCTCCTGTCTGCCATATTTCTCAGTGACCCAGCACTAGCTGAAGGGCTGAAGAGTATTCAATCTTAAATGACAACAAAAATAGACAGATTGGAAATGATAACCAGAGGCTTTGTTTTGAGCTTTAAGCTAAGTGAGGATCTCGACTTTAATGTGTCCATGTCATGCTTTCCACTCACACGTGGGCACCTTAGACGTCTGAATGCAATGTGCATTCAAATACTATTCATTAGGGCAAACGTATTTTTAACAGCTGAACTTTAACAGAGCAGCTAATGCTGAGATGGTAACTACAGCCTCTCGTTCTACGCCTCACTTCGTCCAGAGGGTCTGGAACCTGAGCTGCTGAGAAACGATTGCTTCCTGGAGGCGTGGAATGTGTTGAAGTTTTACATTTCACCCAATCGCTAACGTTTGTGACGCATGTAATGCACCAGTTTGACACTGACTGGAAATTTTCTGTGGCAAGAAACAGCCATCCTCCAGTGCAAAGAGAAAAGAGCCAAAATAACTGTCAACATTAATTCAGTATCTGGAAGTGTGGCCAACGCGATATGAACAGTTTCGTTCACTTCCTCAGCTGCCATTCCCAAAAAAGAAAAATAATGTAATTGTTCACAACTTCTCCTTCTGTTTGCTGAGTATCCCGAGAGAAATCCAGGTCAACGGGAGAAATCCAACAAGGAGCACTGAAGGGAGATCAGAATCAAATGGAAGGCAATGGCCTCGCTACGTTGCTGCTAATCTTCACCTCTTTTCTCTTGTGTTCCTCTGCTTCCTTTCATTTGACTGGTGTAAAAATGAAAACTCATGTTCCAACTCCTAACACAAGATTACCTGAATTGTCTATTTGTAAGAAAAGCTTCATTTTATGAGCATCATTAAAACAGAAAGCAAGGTAATAAGTACTAAGTGTTTGACCCTCATGCCTGCAATGGGACTTGAGTGGTTCTTTATCCTTCTGAGTGATCGGTTTTATTACAAAAACACACAAAAAAAACTTTTGTCCTACCTGTTCCTGTAAAAAAAACATCTGCTGCTGTTGCCTCTGCATTTCAAAATGACCTTTGAAATGCAAGGTGAATACTTGATTTGTATTCACTTGATACAAATCAAGTGAATATTTTTCTCATTCCAACTTTGATATTCACCGAAAAACAAAAGATTCCACAAACACCTGTGGAAAACACACGGGTTATGAAGAGCAATAGCCAACCCAAAAAAATTCAACTAGATAAAAATAAAGGATTATTACAGATCCATCAATTACAGATTTGCCACCATGTTCCAATCAGTATTTGCAAAGATTTTAACCTGTTGACTGTTGAACCGTACTTACATTCAAGAAGGACAATGTTTATTTTACATTTGTAAAATATATCATCTTCTAAATATGACATTGTCATCTTAAATTACCACACAGTGTGCTGTATTTTCTATTTAGTTTAAAACAGGGACATAGTCCATATGTCAGAGCAGTTGCTGTTAAGGACAAAAACAAACCGACAATAACGATAATAAAAATAAAAAAGGCATTTAAAGCCAGCTGTTAGTGTGGTTACTAACAGCATTTAATAGTTTCTTAGAGATTTACCTCTAAAGTTATATTAAAACTCACGGTAACTCAAAAGAAGGTTGTAATATTCCACAAGATGTGTCTCATAGGAAGAATATTCCGTCGGTACCTGTTGTAAATTTAAAAAAAACTTTAATGAGAATGCTACTCTCTTCACCTCCATGGAAACGCTGACAGTGAAAGTCTGCGGGTTCCTTAATCTATTTCTACTGAGATTGAAAAAAAAGATTCTGTGTAATTGAACACCAACTTGACAACACACTGAAAGTCAGTGTTAATGGGTTTAAAAATCATGAAAGTGCAGAACTGCTGTTACGTTTACCAGAAAATATGACTTCAGAGGAGCATTATCATCTCCGACTGAAACAACAGGCTGAAGACATTCAACTAATGAGAAATGTTTTGGATCCTCCAACTGCGAAGCTTCACGTTTAGTTCAGCGTCCAAACAGAAAGATGGGGTACGTTACTACTGCTGTGATGTCAGTTTCACACATCACAGCCATAAGCTTTAGTTTCAAGCGTTCAAGGTGTTAGGGAGTGTTAGGGTTTTTAATAAGTCTATTTAGCCATCTACCTAGACTGACAGCTAGATAGATGACTAAATAGCTAAACAGGCAGACAGCTAGACAGCGAGAAACTAAAGCTTAAGGCTTTAGTTTCAAGCCTTAAGCATGCTGATGAGAGTGAAAGTTCATCAGTGAAGAGCTGGTTACAATAGTGTTGCATGACATTAAGAAATAATATTTGCTGCAAAATTTGTTTTGAGGTTGCTTTGATGCTAACGACATACATACGGTTTACATTACAGTTTTAAATCAGTGGGATTTTTTAATTTTTGAAAACATAATGTATATAATCTGTGGCAGCTTGGATTAATTAGTTATCAAATGATGCATGGTATATATTGTTCAATGTGTAGGCAATTCAATGATGAAGCATTATTTACCTTAGACAGTGTGTGTGTGTGTGTGTGTGTGTGCGTGTGTGTGTGTGTGTGTGTGTGGTTGAAATGAAGCATGAAGGCAAAGGAGTGTTGGGGTTTTTAATAAGTCTTTCTTTAATGAATATAATCTTACTAATGTGCTCTCATCCATCACTTTAATGATTTTTGGTACCTTGCGTAAATTAACTTGATCGTCCTGTTAGTATGTGTAGTAAACAAACAGAATCATGCTGATCTGTGGTTTCACAAACATCTATAATTCATTTAAAAGGCTTTATCCTCTTCACTTGCAGCAAAAATGAGCAAAACACAATGTCATGTAAAGACTCTGAAGCCTGTGATTGTCACTAGGGAGTCGATGCATCGGTTTTTCTACTTTAAGCGTTAAACAGGATAGACGGGAACTACAGAAAGGAAGCTAAGGTGCTTATTGATTGAAGTAAAACAAAACAAAACAAAAAAAAAAAAAACAGCTCTTCCTTTTGTCTTTACATTTCACTGTTCAACAACTCACTTTCTGTCTAATCTCGAGTTTCTTTATGCTGTTCTGAGCTGCATAATTCATATAACCCATCCAGTATCAAACGGGGTCAAGTTCAGCACATTGGATCAGAAGCCATTGATAGATGGATGGATAGATTGATAGGAAGATAGATGGCTAAATAGCTAAATAGATAGACAGATAGACAGATAGCTAAATAGCGAGAAAGACAGCGGTACTGCACGCTAGATAGACGGCTAGTAGTGATAGCCAGATAGACAAACAAATGAACAGCTAGATTGATGGTTACATAGCCATTAAAGTGTAATATAACACGGTTCATTTTTTTGTACATTCAAAATCACACTTAGAGGAGGCATCATGGGGTACTTTGCAGAACTTAACACATCCTCTGTTAAATTTGTTCATGGCCATTAGATGCACTTCCAAATATTTACCAGATATTGTTTATCACTAAGAGCCTCTGACAGCTGACATGTTAATCCTTCAGTGCTGCCGGGGCAACAGCTCCAGCAAATAGATGCAAAGACAAACAGGACTCCAGCTCTCCTCTCCAGCTGTGTGCATTTTTTTAAACTTATACTTTGTGTCAGCCTTTGTTTTTGATAACGTTTGTCAAGATACGTATGCCGTTTCTGTTCACAGCGTGCTACAGCAATCTGAAGGCAATTTGACGGTGCCAGGTATTCTGTGGCTTTCTGCGGGTCTCGGGAGAGCTGGAGAGTGGCGATGGTGCTGGAACCAATCCCAGCAGAAACTGGGTCAGAGGCAAATCCTGGACAGGTCCTTGTTATTACCTGACCATCATTTTCTACTGGTAGCTTTTCTGTCTTTGGAAAGAAACTACAGAGATGTAAATAACATTTGGGGATTTCTCATCAAGGTACGTCTTACCCTTTTTGTCTGGAATAATTTTCCCAACCAGTTGAGTGGGTCAACCAGTTGTTGACCCAAAACAAAACAAATTATTGAAGCACGGGGAAATGGCCACACAGGAAAAAGTTCACCTAATGGTTTTTTATTACCTTTGAGGGAAGTGAGGATAAATGATGACGTTTTGAGACGGAAATGTAGCAATAGAACGGCTTACATCTATTGAAGAAGCACTACACAGCTGCTTCTTTTTTATGTTGTTTTTTCTTTTTGGCTACAATTAAATTTCTTTGAAGTTAGTTGGACTTAATAGCTAGTTGGACTAACAGCCACAGTTGACCCCCAGCAGGTTTGGCACCACAGCAAACTGCGAATTGCTGAAATTTGAAAACACTTGGTACCAACTCTCTAAAAATAACTCTAATCACATATTTCAATAGTTCACACAATGAAAACCGTCTTAGCGCTGCTGCAGAAGGTAAAACATCCAGAGTCTTTTCCTCCGCTTCTGGGAAAACAACTAATCAGCACAAAGAAAACAGTCATAAACATTCATAAAGACTTCTGTATGTTCATGACTAGTGTCATGTCAGTCTTATGCACACCCCTTCAAATAAAGTGTTACCAAAGATTTCTCAAAGCAAAACTCCAGGTATGTTTATTGATGAGGGGAGGACATTTTAACATGATGCAAAGCTTAAAAAAAGCTGATTTGTTATCATGCATGATGCTGCCCCTTTAAACCATCTGATTTATGTAGCGGTGGCGTGGGACGAAAACAGACGCAATATTTTGCTCAGGAGAAGAATCTTTACTTTTCCCATCCGCTTCATGAAGCTACAGAAATGGAAGAGAGAGCAGCTCTTATTCAGTGTCTGGACTTTGACAGTGTAGCAGACTGGCAAAACTGAGGAGCTCTGAGGTGTCCATGTTACGATCACATTAGACCGGCTCACCAGGGAAACTCAAAGACCCATTATCTCAACCTTTCTTCAAGCTTCTCAGCTTCTCACTTCAGTCATTTAATTTCATCTTCTCATTACTTCCTCTTCCCCCACACCCAACCGATCCTTTTCTTTCCTACAGTTTTTTCCCCCCCCCCACTCGTTCTTCCTCCGCAGCGCTCAACATGTGTTTTGAAGTGAAATGAGCATGTTTGATGGGGAGCTGAACAGAGGAGCTGGAGGTGTAGAGGAAAAGGGGGGGTTTGGGGGGGGGAAGCTGTTGGAAGACAGCGGCTCCTATATATAGCGGTGAGCGTGGGTAGATGCTGTATTGACAGGAAAGACACATTTTCTATCCATAGCAAAGCAAGAGGGAAGAAGAGGGATAATGAGCTAGAGAGAGGTTGAACAGGAGCCATGCCGCGTTGCTTGTGTTGCTTTTTTTTTTTTTTTTTTTTGCGCGATGGAACACGTCTGAGTTCCAGCAAACATTCAGATGCTAAAGCTTTGAGACGGCAGGAAATCCTACAGGACCTGATCACAACACTTAATAATAGAGATTCCATGTGATTCCAATGAAACGGCATTGATGTCATTTGACCAAAATGCATCGTTTAGAGGTGCAATGAAAAATTGTTTTCATAATAAAAGTTCTTCATATTTTGTCACAAACCTGACATCAAATTGGACACATGGTGGTGGCAGCATTATGATGTGGGGGTGTTTTGGGGAGCAGGTTCCAGCCGAAAGAGGAAAGCTTGTCAGAGTTGATGTGAAGACTGATGAAGCCAAATGTTGTGTAGGAAAAACTGCAAGACTGCACTGCACTGAGTTTAAGATATTCTGAGAACTAAAATGGCTCCACTATCAGTTTCTGAATGTGCAAAACAAAATGAAAACAAATCAGGGGTTATGAACAACTGCTAAGTTACAAAAGACTTGAGACTGAATCAGAGGATCACCTAGCAACAGCACAGTCCTAAATACACATCCAGTGATACGATGGATATGTATTTAGCTCGTAGCTCAACGTGTGACGTAGGTAAAGTCCAGCTCTACAGCCAAAATTTAAAAAACATCTCCACAAATGTTCAAAATTCAATTTGGGCTTGAGCGAATTTGAGAAATAAAATGACAAAATTATGGTATCGATTTGATGCCTGCCATCGGATCGATACCAAGTAAACACAGGGCCCGTATCGCCGATACCAATACCAATACCAGTACTTTTTAATTTAAGTTTGACGTTTTGTCAAACTTCTGACTTGTAGGTGTAATTATTTTGTTCAAGAGGGAATCTCAAACTAAAGTACAGATTTTACCACTAAAGATCTGGGATACTTGGTATCGATATTTTGGATCAATTTGGCCACCTTTAAATTGCAAACAAAAACTGTAGAAGTTAAAAAAAAAGAAAATCTATTAACCATTAAAACATTCTTTGTGTATTAAGATGACAAAATGATAAAAAAAACATTCAAGAGGTGTGGAATACCTTTACATGCCACAGGTTTATAAGGTTTACGTTTATACAGAGGGTAAAGGAGAAACACTGGGTAGGAAAATAGGCCAGTGAATGAACTGCATTTCTTGCTCGCTCTTTGATAACCTACTACAGCCAAGCAGAACTGGGCTTGCAGGCAGAGACACGGGGTGTCCTGTGGAGTCTGGCAACGGGAAACTGGCATCGGATCGTTGCCGTCTTCAGGGCCGAAGCCTCTGAGGATCGGGTTTGTTCCAGGATCCCACGGATCCTCAATCGGATTGGAGTCAGGAGAGTTTGGGAGCCTGGCCTTCTGTTTGGGCTTTTTTTTTGTTTTTGTTCTGTTCCTTGTTCGAGTTTCAACATTTGTGACGGGGTTGCATCGCCCCTCTGAGGAAGCACTGTCACCAACAGAAAGAGCTTTGTCAGGAATGTTTATTCCAAGTGACACCCACATGAATGCCATTACAAAAAGAAAACATTTCTTCCACGGCATCGTGGTGAAACGGAGCTTCTACGTTGTGACTAATCGATGGCTAAAGTTATTTCCAGCATTCGATGGGAGGCACACCAACTTCCTGTGACTAGTGTTCAGCAGTAGTCACTAAGACAGGTGAAGTGAAGACTCCCTAAAAAGTATGACATTTAAAGTATTACATTTTGTCTACTCATTATTGTCTCCTAGTTGATTGGTACGTTTTTCTACATTTCCCGACTTAAGCTGTTATTAAATGTGTTTGACATTATCCACTTTTCAAAGAAAACATAAGCTGCAAGTTTGTTTGATTGACTGGTGCATTTGGAAAAGTCAATTTCATCTCACTATAATCACTTGTCTGTCTTCCCTGCTTTTACTTTATGCTGTTTAGTCGTCTTGTCTCTTTATTTTTTTCCCTGCGGTATTTTTATCTGAGTTCCACTTCTAAAGATGTTACTAAAAAGTCATCAGTCCACCAAATGAAGAGATTTTCACGAGGAGATCTGCCAAACTGTGTGAAGATTCAATATATGCCCCAGAAAACTTACTTGTCACTTAAACGTAGATCAGCAAACAAAAGTTAATATTTTCATATGCCTACAACTACAGGAGGACTTAAAAGTCTCAATGTTTTTTTTAACAATGATCATGGGAAGCAAAAAGGGACACGTCATGGAAATGAAATTTGAGGGCATTGTTTGCTTCCACTGTAATTTTCCACCTCAGGGCCATGAACCAATGCACTGGTGCAGTCACCAACCGTGGTGTCCTGTATATTTTCGATGCATTCCTGCTCTGGTAGCCTCTGATTCAAATGACTGCATTACCTCCGCAGCACACCATCAGTTTCTGCACTCGTCTTAATGAGCCCATTCCTTTACAGTTTATAGGTGGGGATCAGGGTTGGGAACCACTGAGAAAAATCATAAGCAGTTCTGTGAGTGTTTCTATGCTAGCATCTATTCTGTTCCCCATTAGCATGCTCGCGCATCATCAGCGTTTCAGACCCAGCAGGGCGCGGACAACATCAGCGGTGTAGGTTGTGTTAAATGCTCGTCTTTTGTCACTTTTCTCGTGCATGTCTGGTGGCCGAAACACAACCCAGTGCTTCTTTCCAGTGAATGCACAATCAATGCACTGCTCCCGCGGGAACAGTCGTGGTTATTGGGTAATCGATACTTCTATCCCTGCTAAAGCTATTTCAGAATCAATACCATATTCAGACCACAGCCATGAACCAATCCATACCATTAATAATCCAATCAACTAGACTATGATCACTGGAGATGAGAATGGTTACTGTGCAGTGTTGCATCAACTTGCACCCTGAAAACTAAAGTGAATGTAAATGTGGATCACAGTAATGTGTCGGCAAATGGGAGCAAAGAAAGGCTGTTGGTCTTTATTGAAGCCAGGTGATCGAAGGAAAACCTGAAATTCACTTAAAGCGAGATTTACGTTACTGGAGTAGCCAGTGATACTATTATTATTATTATTATTACTATTACTGTTATTATTATAGTCATTATAATAATTATTATGGTAATGTGTTTCTCTGGTTAATACATTACCAGAGAAACATCCTGAAAGTACAGGAACTTCCAAAACCCTTTCTCAAGTTTTAACCACAAATATCAGAGTTTGGTTCTAACCTGGTTTTCTTTCTTTACAGCAATGACTGATAGAACATGTTGGCTATTTAATGGATGGTGCACAAAACCCAAGGTGTCATTTAGAATGCAGTGTGAACAGTTAGTGGGGAAAAGAGGGACAATGAATGTTTAAACAAAGCAAAAACGAAGCGACTCAAATTTACCAAGTGATTCATGATTTACCCCCCCCCCACCACCTCCCCTCTGCTGGGACGCTTTGCATTGAGGAGCAGCCAGTGGGGAGGCGCTGACTTCACCTCTGGCATCAGAGTTGCATATAACGGATGTGAAAGCTGTTAAAGTGTACATTACAAAAAAAAAAAAAGTTAAATCCTTACCATTGTATTGTTGGAAAACCAAGACAACCTATCTTTACTTTTGAAAGTAATCCCAGTTGACGATAATGAACCTCTGCTTTACAATGTTTTTCTGTCAAAGCTTGCATGCTAAAAAACAGAAAACCTGATTGGAAGGAGCCTCTCTGTACCTGCAGCCACACTAAATGCGTTCACACCAACTTAGAAGCGTTCCCCAACCTGCTCACCTGTGGCAAGAACCTTTTCAAACTTGCTGACTCCCTTTGATCAGCTGTCGCTCTTCATGCCCTCGCCTCAGTCTAGCATGTTTTTGTCAGCCTGCTCAGAGGGAAGCATCTTCAGTCACAAGGTGAGCTTTAGCAGAGGTTAAGAAAAGCTTTCCCCTTCAGCAAGTGTCTCAGCTTTCAGAGATCCGTCCCCACGAGCAACACGCACACGAGTGACGCGTCCCCCGCCTTCAGGTACGGCGTGTTCTTTATAGAAACGGACAATAATCTTACCGGGAGAGGCTGTCCTGTGCATGTGCAGTACCTTATACCTTCAGACATGCTCTACTTGGGAAGCGCGCATGCACACACACACACACCTACACACGCACACGAGACACACAGAAAACAACAAAGTAGGTCTGGGCTACGTCAGGTCAGCTCAGCAAAGCACGACTAATGGATGCAGACGATAGGTGCACAAGTGTGTGTATGACACAGCAGAAGTGCCTGTGGAGCTTCTCTCTGCATGTTTTCCTATTGTTGCCATAGGTAGGCAGACAGCGTGTTTGTGGGTGTTCGAAGGACTCGGGGCCATGTGTGACCCAGACCTCCGCCGCTAGCATGTGCGTTGCGACCGTGGCCCGGCAATGCGTTCGGGAGTGTGCGCGTCTCAGTTAAAATATGGAAAGCCTAAAGAGGAAGAGGTGAGAGGGATAGTGCTGGAAAGCACTAAGCCAGAGCATATCATCTGTCTGAGCTCCACCAGGCAACGTTAGGAGTCGAATACTTCATCCCAGATTGGACAGCGTCTCTCCTCCTTGGCAGTTTGAGCTGCTCCGACAAATTGATGAGATTAAGATACTGGCAAAGTCGTGCTTTTTGCAATCTTGTCCCTATTAGATGAAAAATCCAAAGCCAAGCTGATAACGGAATTATATATACTGCATGGAGCTTCCTTCTCCATATCTAGTATTTTCATTGATTCATTTCATAAGAATGCACAACACAGATCAAAGTTTTGACCCATCTTTCTGGAACAAGAAGCTTCTATCTTTGTGCTGTAGTTCTACCAACTACAGATGAGAGGTCATCTCATTAGTAACATCATTTAATCCCAGTCTTAATCCATCTGCTCTGAAGGCCTCAAAGGTTTATAAGGGTGTTTTCTGTGTGATTGTGGACCAAAACTGCAGCATTAGTCACATTTTCAGCTGGTGCAGTTTGTTTCACACTGCACGGTGTCAAACAAACAAAACTCTTTGAAAACCCTGTTCCCCTCCTCGCCTGTGGTGGCACTGCACCAAGAACCACTGAAGAAAACACAAAAACCTCTG
The DNA here is from genome assembly GCF_000485575.1 of Poecilia formosa. NCBI lineage: Eukaryota > Metazoa > Chordata > Actinopteri > Cyprinodontiformes > Poeciliidae > Poecilia > Poecilia formosa. The sequence goes on from NW_006800228.1 coordinate 163,345, forward strand.
ACAAGGACATGAGTGCAACTTCCTTCTTCATGAAATTTAAACAAAAATTGAGTCTAACGTCAGATTTTAGCAGTTGGAGAATTCCTCTTCTGTCTTTGGTAAAATATCACAAGTCATTGCTCCAGCTAGCAATAGACTAGCACGTTTGATTTGGTTGCATTAACCCAGAATGTCTGGTGCTTTAGTCCACTTCCTCCTTGGAGTTTACATATGCATTCAAACCACACCAGAGTTCACTTCAACCGAACCAGACCTAGGTTTTTAGGTAGACCAGGGTTCACTTGTTTGGTCCACATCCATTTTTTGGAGTTCAATTCCGCATTCACACCGCCACAAATGAACCTTGGCAAACAAACTAGAGTTTGATGAAAGCAGACTCAACAGGGCTGGTGTGAATGCACCCTGAGCGGACATCAGATAGCATCCAGAAAAACAATGGGCACAGCAGGAAGGTCAGACAGATAGTTCTAGAAAATCTTAAAGCAGGATTAGATTATTAAGCAATGTTGCAAAACTTCAACATCTCGCAGATCTCCGACAAGGATTGAGACAAATGCATACCCAGCAAGGACATGGCCGTCAAACTGATGGGCTGGGGCGGGAAAGCATTAATCAGAGAAGCAGCCAATAGGCTTAAGGTTAAGGAGAACTTTGTGATTCATATCTTGACAGGTTCTACTTTAATAAAGTTTCATTTGGTTACATGCTGCCTTCCCTTGTTGCACATTGCATGGCTTAGCTCCGACGTCACAAAGCGACTCGGATTGCCCAGAAAGGCTGCAAAAATTCACGTGACATCTTCAGGGGAAGTTCTTCATGTGACTGCTACTTATGTAATGTGCGTAATTAGGCGCTATCAAAGCTAAACAGACTGCCACAAAGATTTAGTGCATTTAGTGCTTTATTTAGTCAGACAAAGAGTCACCAA
>NW_006800228.1:166176-170456 GCF_000485575.1 Poecilia formosa
AGTGAATTTTTTCATGATTTGCAAATTTTTTGAAAGAGGGATTTTGGGTTTTCATGAGCTGTTTGCCAAAATCATCAGTATTAAAACAATAAAAGACCAGAAATATTTCAGTTAATGTGCAATGAATCTAAAATATATGACAGTTAAATTTTTATCATTATATTATGGAAAATAATGAACTTAATCACAATATGCTAATTTTTTTAGAAGGATCTGTATAAATAAGCTTTGAACACTTGTGTGAAAAAAACAGAGAAGGGAAGGAGGGGAAAAAAGAGAGGACGCAAATTAAATGATTTGGAGGCTTTAAATTAAAAGATGATGATCCTAAATGATCCGATTATCAGAACAAACTCACCCTTTTGAGTCGGACACCGGCGAGTGAGGTCAGGGAACGCGGCGCGTGCGATTGAAAAACATAAAGCCGAGCTGACGTTCCCCAAACAAGCTCGGAGATTTGCAATGCTAATTACCGAATAAGAGAGGGTCCGCACGCCACTACAATCATGCGAGTATAATCTCGGCTGGAGCTGGCAGCCAATTTAGCATCTCGAGGCAATTCGGGTCAAGAAGCACAGGAGCTCTGTTGCTCATAGAAACACACACAGATTTCACACACGAGTGAAGGAACTCCACGTGCCCGCGCTTCACGCTAATTCACAGGCAGCGCCTCTGAGCAAGCCTCCCAGGTGCCAATCCAAGCACACTAAAACTCCCGTAACGCCTCGCAAAGTCAACACTGTGTCACAGTCAAACACTTGATATGCAAGCGATCGTAAATTAGCTGCAGGTAAAAAAAAAAAAAAAAAGGCTCGAAAGTGAAAGATGTGACCAGACTCGACTCAGAACAAATGAAATCTGGTATAAATGCAACAGTGTCACACAGACGTCAAACTGCGAGCCCCCAAGGCAACGTTTAAGTGCACAGTTCAATTGCGTGACATACAAACACCTATCTACGTTCCTCAAACCTTCCCCCCCCCATTAGCCGAAGGGCTGCCAAGTCAGCTTAGCCTTAGGAGAAGAAAAGAAGCGATGCGTCTTAGCAAGTGCGGCTTTGATGACCTAAAATATTCAACACGTCTTGGGCGCGTCTGTGAACACGGGGAGATGTGAGGATTCACAGGTGATGTTTGGAGTCACTATAGTTGGCTGTAATACCACCAACGTTCAACGTGCTGCCCTATTGTCATTTTTTGCCCATGTATTTTTCTTTCATTTTTTTATATAAATAATATATGATTATGCTAGCGTGAATTTGACAACTTTAACATGTGGATGTACTGCAGAATTCAGGTTGTTTCGGTTCAGTTGAAAAAAAACAAGGACCACCTGCAGAGCCAACTCTCTGACAGATCAGAGAGTTGTTCTTATTAGCTTATCTTATTAATAATTACCTTAATAATCAAAATAAACATCAAGCCGGAAACAAAACTGTAACAGAGTGAATCTTCTGTTCTTTGGCTGTTTTTTGGTGTTGACTCTTGATACATCAGTGGCGTTGTTGTCAGTCAGTTGCTACAGCAACAAACCTTTGTGTAGTGTAAAACTGACACAGAACAAGAAAAACGAAGACGATAATTGGTTCTGAGTTGTTCTTTAACAGTTTTCCTGCATTATTTTCCCCTTTGCTGTGGTGTATTGCACTACATTAATAACACCTCCAGGTTTCATTTAGTTCAGAGTTGCTCTACTGCGACAAGGCGGCTAAGTAAAAGAATCTTCTGTTTTGCCCTGCAGTGTTTTGGGCATGTGCAAAATTTCTGAACAAAAACAACAACATCACGCTATGTGTTTATAGGTGTTAAATTAAAGGATTCCCTCCATTTTTTTTCCAAAAATGATGCACTGTATTTAATCATTTCTTCAAAGTCTAATATGTTTATAATAAACTAAAAATGAACAGCAACTCTTTAAAACTGATTTATCAAATCCTCATTTTATTTCTGAAGAAGGTAGCATTTTAAGGTTTTGTTGGCACTGGTCTGTAGATTTAAAGTGGAGTTGGATCTGCAATATATCAACGATTCAAACCTGGACTGGTTTACTCTACACTGATTAGAGTCTTTAAAAACACACTTTGTGGTTTCGAAGAAAAAAAAAAACAAACATACTGGAGCGACATTCTGTACTTTTCTCAAACTGAATATTTCTCGTAACACGTGATTTTCTTTACAAACCCTTCGGTTTCCATTTGCCTCTACTGCGTTTCCTCTTTCTGCAGGTACGTTTACCTCTCTCAACTTGAAAGAACTCAACTTTTCAACCTTCTCCCACAGGAGGAGAGCAGAGGACTCCACTCTCTGCCTGCATTTTGAATGACTTTTAAAGTGAAGGAGGAGGCTGTACTGTGTTGGCATTGGCGCTAATCATTTGGAAAGATGGGCGGGAGGGAGAAACATCTCGTCTGCCGTTGTGGTTTTGAGCGTAGGTACGGAGATGCGTGTGCCCGCCTCCACCGGCTGCTTTTACCTGACGGCCGAAAACACCTTTAGTGAATAAAACATCAGGTGTAAAGCCAAAGCACATGATTGAATCTGACGGCCCCAAAAGCCAGCAACATCTGCACTTTGGACGGTTGTTGTTGTTGGGGGGATTTGTGTAAGAACCAGAACGAGGAACAGCCTGAATACAGCTAACATCACGTACAAGGCGCATGAGGAGTTCACTGACTGTCCGTCAGATCAAACCACTTGAGTCGCAGTAATTTGCCAATAATGTCGGAGCGTTGAGTAGACATTGAGACCAAACTGTTTGTAATTCTGAAGCTGTCTGAGTTTATATGAGGGAGCGTCGCTTTGCCAAAGCATTTTGCATTGTTAGGTCAGAACTGAAGTGGAAGGCAGTTTTTTTTGTGTTTTTTTTTTTACATAGATATCCGAAGAACGTTGGGTGAATAAGTAATGAGTCTCTTTTTATCTGATACTCTTTAATGAAATACAATACTGCCATAAAATATGTAAATGGAATACACAATGCAGGGAGGTCCAAACTTTTGTTGTCACATGGGCCAAAATCATCAAGTCAAAAGGATCTGAGGGCCAAAAAAATGATTTTACCTCCTCAGTAAGCTAAGCTTTCAAAAGACATAAAGCAGCTGTTGCTGGAAGGACGTGTAAATTATTCTAGGTCAAAAACTTAAAAAGGGTTTTTGCCTTATTAGGAAAACGAATTTTCCTAATTTTCTAGATATCAATTGAAAACAAACTAAAAAAAAATAGAATCCAGTGTAGTCAATTTTGATTAATAAGTCTGTCTTTGAAAAATACTTGCTGTATTTATTAAATTATTTGAAAGTAGATTTAGATGCAGCAAATCTTTTGAGTAAACAAAAGCTTCTGTTGTGCAATTTGTCATTTTAAAAATAACTTCACTTAATGGAGGCATGACATTTTCAAACAAATCTCAATTTTGGCAACAATGTTTTGGTGCTGGGATGAGGCGGCTTTTCATTCATATTGAAATTGGGGTATTTTGCAAAACTTCAATGGAAAAACTTTTTTCGCATCATGAGTTGTGTGACCAGCAACCGGATGCTGCCACTGGCGCAAACCACAAAAAAGACAACAGGAAGTAGTTGGAGGACGATGGTGCAGTGTGTTTTTTAATGACTCATTGCTTGAAAAAAAAAATTCACTATTGCAGTATTGTGTTTGGTCGATATTAGCGGGACATCGACAAGGTCTTTGCACACATTGGTAACGTAAACGCAGCTACTGATAATACTTCATACTTTAAAACAGAAAGTTTCCATTTACATCCAACACCTGTATTGGGGGGACAAATGTCTATCATTTTTCATAAAAGCAACACGATCAAACAATAAAACACCCAAGATAAGTAAATAGATTTCCAGTTAGTGTGTTCCAGTGTCCAATTTGACAGAAGCGCACTGTCCAGTCAGCTGGTCATTACTGCAGTACGGCTGTCAGGAACTGAGCAGAGGAGTTGACAAGCAGCTTTTTTAGTTTGAAATATTCTGTTCTGACATTTTGAAAAAATAATAATGATAAAAAAAAGAAATTGCAGTTAGAGGGGTCGGTCAGGGTAGCTGTGAGCCACAGGGTCATTTATTAAAACAGGAAGTGAAATCTTTGCGGTTTCATTTTGACAGTTAAAAACTCCCTCTGATTAATAAAACATGTTTTGTGAAGCTACATGACATAATCCTGTCTGAAGGTCCTGACCACTGCTGGACCCGCCATCCGACTCATGATGCTCTTTGGCAGCTTAGGCTGTTTGTCTGCATATGTGTGTGTGTGTGTGGGTGTGTGCGTGTG
>NW_006800228.1:170523-187966 GCF_000485575.1 Poecilia formosa
GACCACGGCCTCTACGAAGACCAAATTTAAACAAATCACGTGTGGGAATCAGCCCAGATGAGGAGAATTGACTTTTTTTTTTTTTTTAAGTGAGCATATCTGGTTTTTCGTGAATAATCATCTGTCCAGAAGCACTTAAAGGCAGCATACTAATGTCTGTAATGGACTGGGTGGTAAAGCGCTCGTTGCCATTTGTGCGAAACGCTTTTGGAAGTTTGAAAAAAAGACAAGATGGCGGACTTTTGATTCCGTAACACTGTTTTTAAAAAGAGGGAGGCAGAGACGGAAAGATGACTGGTTGGACCCTGGCTAGCCAAAGCCCCGTCGAGTCTTGAAAGAGCGTTGAGGATGCGGTCTTTAGATGGAGGTAAGGAGCTGCAGAGGCCTGGGAAAGAACAACAAGATGCCAACAGACGGCCATGTGCCTCAGGAGAGCCTGCCAGAGGTAAAGACAGGAGTTTGGGTAGCTGAAGCCATAAATCACTACTATCCACTTCTGCTGTGCGTCGCTCCAGGCAAAATCTAATCTTTTAGTTTGATGTACAGTCGGTCCGACCAGGTGTGCTACTTTATGTCCATCGTAAAAGCCTTAAACGGAGGACTGGGGCATTTTGAAGCGAGCTTCTGTCTCGGCATGTTCAGTGGAAGATCTCTAACATGAGCAGAGTTTGTAGAAAAGTGAATAACTCTTCAGAGCAACGGAAACCTAACAGCATTTTAAATTACTTAAAATGAACATTTACACACGCAGGAGACAAAACGTTACATCAGTAACTGCGTTTCCATTGGTCGTATAACTGCTCAATTTGACTTTGTGAAAACAAATTTGCTTAATGGAAATATGGCAATTAAAAAAAAGTCTTGTTTTCAACAAGTTTTGGTTTATTTTGCAAAACTGCAATGGAATCGATTTTATCGCATCACGAGAGTCACATGATCGACAATCGGACGAAGCCGCTGGCGCAAACCACAAAGAAGACGACGACAGGAAGTAGTTTGAGGATCATAATTTTTAATGACAACAAACTTCTTCATGTGAATTTAGTTGCATTTCGCTTCTTATTTAATGTAAACGTTGCAATTGCGAAATTGTGTTTTTTTTTACATCAGCGAAAGAAAGGAAACGCAGCAGCCGACTCTGACTGTGGTTTCTATGCAGTATGACTGTCAAAGTTTCCGTCTTCCACCGCTCTGGAGGTTTCTTCTCTTTACTGTGAAGCTGCAGCGATCCGTCTTCTTCTAAACCCTCGCAAACTGCCCCTTTAAAACTACACCAAGCATTCTAAAAGCATCAAACACATTCTCACCACAACATCAAAAACCAGCAGTCACAGTGGCTATGGATGGCGTATCGATATCGACGGTACAAATGTACGGCTGCCGTCAGACGCAACGCTTTTAGTTTGAGACTGAGATGAAACGGTGTCAGACTAAATTAGAGGCTTCTCTTAAGGGCCATCACAGCATTGTGTTTCATTCTGTGTGTGTGTGTGTGTGTGTGTGTGTGTGTGTGTGTGTATGTGTTTGTACTAAAAATACATGAACTCAGCAAGACATTTTTGCCTTGTGTCGCTCTTCTGGAAATAGCTTAAAGGACGGGGCTGTGGAGAGTAAATTGATGCAGGGAGCGGATGGATGAGATGAGTGACTGGTAGGGTGGATGTGGGGGGTTTGGGTACAGAATGAGATGGAGAGCACATAAAACATAGAAGAGAGAGCAAACGGGAGAGAGCAAAGTTTGAAACAAAGAGCGAGAGCCCCGGGCCTGTTCCAGTTCTTCTTGTTTTGGAGTGGGCCTAATGGCTTCCACAAAACACGCAAAGACAACACGGCCACTCCCGGGACAGAACCACTCACTGTCCATGCGTCTCGCGCTGCGTTTAAGTGCCATGGGGAAAATTGCCGCAACAAATCAACGAGACACAAATTGCATTTAAAGTGGCAAAACGACAGAACGGCTCGGGCGTCCCAGAAAGAAATAGTCAAAGTTACTCTTTCGGGGGCGATTCGTTTGAGCTATAGGTTTCATTTTATATTACAATGTCTTGTTTTGTTTTGTTTTGTTTTGAAATTATACGCTCTAAAGCATGGACGCTTTAGAGCGTATTACCTGTTACCTGTTATGTAACACCAGGAGAAAACGGTCTCATCATAATTCTCTATGCAGAGGAAAAGCTGAACCGTCAGTTTTAATAAGATTCAACTGTCAAACCGTTTATCTTAGAAACTCACTGGAATGTTTGGGGATTTAGATTTTTTCTACCACATACCATAGAAAATTTCCATGCTTCAAACTTTTATTTAAAATGATATTGTTTATTCTCCTCACCGCAGTACCATCCTACTAAAAGTAGAGTAATACAACGTAGCAGCTACAGTAAATATGTATATTAATGAAGATGATTAATGGATTATCCTCAGTCGTCTGTGTGAACGTGAGATTCTGGTGACGAAAAGCCGGCCGGATAGAAATAAGATTTTAGAGAACTTACGCCAGAATTCAAAACTGAAATGTGTTGAAAGATCTTTTTTTGTTTGTTTTAATTTTAATAATTGATCATGTGACCCGTGTGATGTAAAAAAGTGTTTAAAAAACAATTAACCAATTTTTCAACCTTCCACCAAAAGTTTTTTTTTTTCTTTTTTTAATTACCGCGTTTCCATGAAGTGAATTTATTTTCAAAACGTCAAATTTCAAAAATAACTATACCATCAGAGGAAACACAGATAACGACTTCCTCCCACCTCTGTTCATCAGAGTTTTATGGTGACTTACTCCTTAAAACACTGAATCAATTTTTCATCATTCTCAACGTAAGACAGAGATATTCAAACTTGTTTGCAGTACTGAAAGCTATTTTACAGATGGACAAAAGCAGCTGGAATATAAAGATATGTAAATTTGTGTGAGAATTAGAGAAATAACTGCGTTCACATTAGCGAAGGCTAATGTAGCGTTGGTATTTAACTAGACGTGGATGTTTTACCTTATTCTTCACTTGTTTTAAAAACTATAAGGCGGATTCTTAACGGTGACATTTAGATGGAAGCAAACGTAAAATTAAAGTAAAATATATATATATTTACATTAAATGTCAACATTGTCCCTCAAAAACAGTAGCTCCAAGGACAAAATGCCAGACTCACAGCAGGTTTCTCCTTCTCCTGCAGCCACGCTGAAACAAGACGTGAGCTGAAGTGGTGAGTTCTAGTAACGAGGCAATTTGACTGACCTCTCTCACACTTCCACCTGTGTGAAGTTAACTTCTCGACCCCATTCCTCGCGGAGATGAGAGGAGTAAGAGTCTCAGTATTGGACAGAGCAATAGATTGTTCCATAAAGATGGAGCAATTTGTAGCCTGGAGCAGCGTGTGTGTGTGTGTGAGTGTGTGAGTCGGTTTGATGTGGTGGGGGCAGAGTTTACAGACCCATAAAGTCTCGGGCGATAAAAGTCGTACAATGCGCCTAAACAGCAAATAGACAGAGGTGGCGATCGGCTGGCGTGTTGTTAGACGGGTTCTGTGTCTGAAGATGAACAGCGTTTATTTTCTGTGGCTGTACAAAACGCTTTCCTCACGTCTGAATTTTCAGTTTTCTGTTTTTACAGTGGTTTCTCATTTTGTTTTATATCTTGAGAACACGTCCAGATTCCTCAAAATCAGAGCAGTACTTTTATATTTTGGTTTTTAAAAAAGTGTTTGCTTTTTTAACTCCTTCTAGACCGAACGTGTCGGAGACGCCGCTGCCAAATTTGCAATAGTTCCATGACTTCTGGACCAACAGCAGTAAACAGGCTGCATTTACTTCCTGACCCACAGCTGCAACCCAACACTAAGTGAAATAATCTGCCAGTGGGAATAGTACTTTTTAAAAAATCAATATCAAAGAGGAATTTCCTTAAAACGAACTCCTGTATCTTGTTGTAACGTTACTTGTAAGTTAGTTTTATCTTTTTAAATAAAAAGTACAAACTAAACCAAAAACACCTTTTTTGTGTGTTTTTACATTATCGACTAGTTTGTGTTGGTCTATAGAGGAAATATAAATATATTGATGTTTGTGGTCGGAACGTGAAAAATGGCGAAGGGTATGAAAACTTTTACCAAGCATTATGTTATTTAACATATCTGTTTCTAGTTTCCAATGACTTTGAAAAAAAAAAAAAAAAAAAACAACCAGAGAGCATAATTACTATCAACAAAAAAAGTGAACAGTAAGCTTTTCATTAATATTCAGGACAGAGGTGGAGGTGGACCGAGTGTGTGGGGGTGAAACACAAACTCCCTCACACACACAGCCATTCTCACACACACTCACAGGGATCCTAACCTTGAACCAGCCTTGTGCTTCCAGAACACAAAGGCAGAGCAACTCGTGTGCTCACAGCCTGAACGGAGTGATGTGGATTCTTTGTGTGCTGCATCAGCGCCGTTCCAACTTCACTCCATTAATTAAAGTGTCCTGTTCTCGTTCTGCTTTTCTTCAGCAAAACTTTTCCACCGTGGAACTAACACAGAGACTAAAGATTTGAAACTGGAAGCTAATCGGGACTGACTCCTGCTGGAAGAGTTTCATCGTCTAAATGTTCATTTTCATTCGAAGCCAAAGTGACTTAATTTGTTCGAGTCTGAATCTGAGATCTGGATGACCCTCACGGACCGATAGCACTGATGAAATATTAATCAGTGAGGCTTCGCTGTTGAATGGAGCTGCAAATTGTGTCACAGATTGCTTAGCTGTTGCTGTGAGGTGGGGCTCCTCCGTGAGATTTTTCAAAGAAACTTTTTGAGAGCCAGGATAATTCTGGACCCCATTTTACCCTGAAAAAAAAACAAAAAACCTCAATAGTCTCTTTAAAAACCTAAAGGAGAGAATCTGCCTGGAATGTTGAAAATGTAAGAATCCTGCTGCAGTGTAAAGGAACTTCATTACAATAAACACAGATGCAAGAAAGAGAAACTGTAAAGACTGTAGAGAAACTGCACAGCAAGTACTACTTTAAATTTTTAACAACTAATTTGATGAGAACAGGCTATAGGTCATGGATATGCTGCCACAGTTGCATAGTCTAGATACACCTCTATAATAAACCACTAACATTGGACATTACACATACTTAAATCCTTATATAACTGATCAAACTCTAAACTGAGTAATGGGGAACCTACTATGTTCAAAGTCTCTCCAGGACATTTTGGTTCATCATCATTTCATGTGACTTTACTCTAGATGACAAGAATTACATGTGGCGTACCCCAAGGTTCAATCCTGGGCCCCCTGCTATTTAATATCTACATGCTCCCATTAGGTCAGACTATAACGGGTAATAATATCGGTTATGCTAACTACGCAGATGATACAATGACACCAGTGACTATGAAGACGTTCAAGCATTGAGCATATGTTTAAAAACAAGTGAAAATGTGGATGTGCTGAAAATGGATGTGTTAGCGAGGTAGTATTACTTATACAATTTTTAGTGTGTTAGTTGAATGTGTGAGAACTGAGGATGTGCAACCTGCATAAATACATGGTTTCCCCCAGAAAACTTGTTCAGCCCAGTGGTTGGGCGCTAGCGCAGTCATTTGTCTTTTTGAGTTAGAAAATGTTTAAAGTTGGCAGAAAATTTGAAAATATCACTTGATAATTATGAGCCATCAAACGCTTGGAACATTAATACCTGATCACCAACTATAAAGTCTTAAAAAATGCAAATATTAAAAAAAAAAGAAAAAAAAGAAAAACAATTATTAGCCTGGTGGGATCCCAAGTAAAGCCTAGTGGCCCACCAGGCTTATAATGCACTTGGCAAAACAATGAAATATGGTGGTTTCAAGGTTGCTTATGAATACGTGGGCAGAAAAAATGTGTTCAATGGAGCCTGTGTGGTGGGGAAAGTGGAGGGCGCGAGTAGCCATGACTTAATAACTTGTGACCACGCCTCGTTTAATTCATGGCCACAATGTTTTATGATCAAGTTGTTCCCAGAAAATAAATAAGTCTGCTTTTCCTGAGCAAATAAGGAAAGATATCAGATAACATATCAAGTCATGGCCATGATATAGATATGTTATATAGTATTTTCTTACTGCATTGTGATTTATAAGTTTTATGTATTGTAATGCATAGAAATGCCCAAACAGCTAATTTGCAGTTGGAGTTGGAAATTAGCTGTAGCTGTACAAGTATACTGTCTGTAATAATTGTCTGTTTGTGTCCGTTGTCCCTGTCAAAACAACAAATGAATGAAATGAAATTGTCTTTTCCCGTTTTTGTGAGATGAAGGACCATGACCAGAAACCTCCCTGTAACCCTTCTCAGGCCCCACGAAGTGAGGGGAATGTGACAGCGGTAGTGTAGCTGTTCCACCGAGTCGTTAAACTCTCCTTCTCCTCCTGGCTGTATGTAATTCAGACTTTCATCGCCTCCCCTCCATCAGCTCTGTCGTTCCCCTCGCTCCGTTTCTCCCCCTCCCCTCCCTCTGGACAGCAACAGCTCTTCTGTCTCCCTGAAGGTCCACTGTCAAATACCCGCTTACCTCGGCACTCTGGGCCGAGGCGCTGCACGTACGTGCGCCTCCCTGGGGTTCGCCACGGACCAGCCGGGCGCATCGCTGCGTCTTTGGGACTTTCCTGTTTTAGTCGGCTCTGTCCTTTGGGAGGAAAGAATGTTAGCGTGTTAGCGAGGAAGGCTAGGGAGATCTCTGAGCTCAACCCGAATATCACAAGAGTGAGAGAAATTAAATAAACAGAGAGGGGAAGTGCGAGTGTACCGCTGAGAATTAATGTTGCTAACGCTAACCGAGGAAAAAAGACCAAGAAGTCGTAAGATTGTTATTTCAGTCGTTATCTCACAAGTGAATCTAAATCTCACAAAATGTCCCAAAATTTAAACTGCAAAACTAAATAAAATACAAGATGTGTCTATTTCTGTATTGACATTGATCAGTTGTTGACAATCTTCAAAGAGTCAGAAAAAAATCTACCGTATCAAAATGGGAAAAGTAATTGGAACTTTTATTATTGTGTTATATCATTGATTTTGATTTTATATCATTGATTTTGTGTTGCAGAAAACGCAAATTAACCCCCAAAAAATCAGAGCCTGAATATTACAACAAACTCTGAACAGAGGCTACACTAAGCCCAAACACCATCAAATCAGGATAACAAATGCATGTCATTCTAGATTTTTTTTTTTAATATATGAATAAAAACCAATAAACAAATAAATCATCTGTGCTCCACTTTGTGTTGGTGTTTCACATAAAATCCTAGGAAAACAAAGTGAAGTTTTGGGCTGTGATGTGACAAAAAGGTGAAAAGGTTTGTGGTGTGTAAGAGCTTTTTGCTTATTCATTCATAAATAACAGCAGTTAGCCAGCAGATTGATCATTGCTGGTGAATCCCAGTTTTTCAGCTCACTCACACTCATCTGCTGCTGCAGCTGGACAAAAACCACTGGTGTAACGAGGCCTTTAGGGCAGCATTGCTTTTAGAAAATAGGCTGAGGGAGTTACTCACAGTTTGGCCTTTGGATTACTGAATTATGAAATTCAGTGGCTTGTTTACCGAGTCCCAACACAAGAAATGGTGGCAGGAAAGAGCGATCGCATCGAGCGGCAGACTATTTACTGCCACTCCAACATCATCGTGCTACGTTGAAGATATTTGGAGGAAGTTAAAAAAAAATAAAATAAAAAATAAAAAATAGGGTTCAGACTAACTTCAGAGTTTTTGCCTGAGGGAGCGACACCAGAACACCGGATTCTGTGTGTTCGTTTCAGGCTGGCGTCGAAAACTCAACTCGTCTCTTTTCACAACAAGCGGAAATAGACGGCACGCTAGCGAAGCTGAAACAACGAGCCACTGAGAGGCACAGGAAGAATGCAGATTCACATTCCAGCCAGTAGCAGTTCTGGAAACAGAACTGTATACTGCTAAAAATAGGCTAGGTTGTGTTTTAAGTGCGGCTGTGTGGCTTTGGGTTGTTCAGCGCAAACAAAGACGCCTGAAATGATGGCACTGTGTGTTTTCACAAGCTGAGAGAGCTTAAAAACAGAGAGAAGATTAAAGCTGAAGTGTGGAACTTTATCAAAATATATATATTTTTTTTTTTTTACACATATGTGGAAATTGTCACTAACTTGACAGTACACTATCAGACACATAATCTGTTAAAAAAAAAAGCAAGTTCTTCTGCCAGAGCCTATGGTTTGCTTCTCTGACATTAGCAAATTTAGCAGCCTGTACATGAAGTTGATTGACAGTGGTAAGACCCTCCTCCTGGCTCTGATTGGTTGTTTCTGACCGGGAGTGACAGCAATAGTGGCCTAGACAGGAGGAGGAAATTGATTTTTTCACACATTATCTCATATTAAACTGTCACAACATGGTGACACTTTTAACAAATATGTAAACATTTTTTTAAATTAAAGTTACATGCTGCAGTTTTAAAGCTGTGGGAAGGCAAAAAGTCTGCAACTTTGACAAAGCAGGAATATGGAAGAACTACTGTAGCACTAAAAGTACCCAGAAGTACGCGCACGTTAAAGATGGGTCGCTGTGCAAAATGACTGTAAATAAGAAAGTGATGTAAACGGATTAGACCAGGGTTTCTTAGGTTAAGCCTGTTAGGAAATGCCTCTTAATGAACTTTTGCTGAACTACATCACAGGTTGAGCATGAGTCAGCCATTGAAGGTCATGTTTAGCCTGGGACTAGATGCTAGGTCTCACCAGACAATACATTAGCATATTTAAAAGCACTGTATAACAGCAGGGACATTTATTCTTATTTGTGTTTAAAGGCACATTACTGAAAGATCAGGTCCTGACTTGGATGTGAAGCATCCACTGTGGTCTGTGTGTGTTGGCAGAGACCTGCTGATGCATCAGGAGCTACATTGCTTTAATATTTTTGCTATGACGTCACCATCGCAGCTTTGATTTTAATGATAGTCTGGTCTGGGGACGAAAGCTTCATATTCTATATGCAGTTAAAGTCAGCGGGCCTTGTTAGAGCTACTTGAAGCATTCAGCATTATTAGATTATCTACATCAGTGCAAACAGCTTCAGAATAGAACGGAATTAAATTAAGAACATTATTATTAGGTCAATGCTGCTACGCTGCACATGTACAGAATATACAGCATCTCTGAGATTTAAACACCAGAACATGGCACTCTTAAACATGAATACTGATAATGACACAGATCATTCTTTACCTTTATCTTGTTTTCTGGTGACTCTACAATATCGACAAAAATCGTCTTTTTTTTTTTTTTTTTTTCTTTACCTTTATCTTGTTTTCTGGTGACTCTACAATATCGACAAAAATCGTCTTTTTTTTTTTTTTTACTTTAATCGAAGCTCGCCGTACGACTTTCAAACCACAATATCCTCTTCATATTTTTTTTTAAAGTTCTTATGCTGGTGTACTGTCTTCAAAATGCTATTTTATTACAAAGGAATTACGATAAACTCGTCAAACGACGGCTGTGTTTCCTTTACAAATCTTTGTCTATATTCCGCTAATGTTGAAAAAACCCACAATCTGTCAATTGTGGTGTTTTCATTAAATAAAAGACTATTTAAATCACACATGAATGAGTTTGTTCACATGATAAATCATTAAAAATTATGGCAGCAACAGATGTAAACAGTTATGTGAGAGGAGATGTCAGCATCTCATTCAGGCGTTGGAGCGAGAAGCACCACCTACATGGCTGCTTTTTGGGAAAATTGTAGTCAGCCATTTTACATGTTCAAAAAGCAATTTTTTTCTGAACTAGTCATTGATGTGAGAGCTCTGGTGAAGCCAGCTGGAAAAACCCCCAAAACCAAACCATCAATCTCCTACAACTTCCTGTCGTCGTCTTTGGCGTTTTCGCCAGTAGTAACATCTGGCTGCTAATCATGTTGATTGTTTTTTTTCACATCTCAGTAATTCTAGAAGAAATCTGTCAAAGAACATCGAAGAAACAAATGTAAAGGTCCCTTAAAATGTATCAAAAGGAAAAGTAATTTCTGGTTTATTACTACTGAGCAACCTAAAAACAAGAGCTTAAGATTGCCTAATAGATAATAACACTGTTAAATATTAGTGTAAGAAATTACACACCTCTGTATCACACAGAAAATACACTGACTTTAAACTCCATACCCAACCCTCCTTCTCTTACACACACACACACGCACACACACACAAGGTCCATTCTTCGGCAAACTTGCTGTCTCAGCAGAGTTGTCTGACAGGCCCACAACGATGATGAGGTCAGAGGGGCGGAGTTTGATCCTGATTGTCAAAGACAGTCCTGACACAATCTCTAGCAGTCAACCAGCCTCCCACCAGACGTATTGGGCTTATACATAAAGAAAGAAATATATATATATATGGACGTATGCGTGTGTGTGTGTGTGTGTGTGTGTGATGAGTGCACGTCTCACTGTAGGTTTTCTGTGTGATGTACGTCCTGAGTGGCCTGGGCGTTCTCAGCACGGGGGGTGAAACTGACAAAAGTTGGAGACTTGACGTTTCTCTTTTCCTATATGAGCTCAGAGTGTAAGTTCTGTCAAGTATGTGGTGGTTGAGGCGACGCTGACACAGAGGAGAGAGAGACATCTTGACAAGACACTGTGTCAATCTCCTGAAGGCAAGAGACGCTACTGCCCCTCAAGATTTACAGTCAAACAGGCTCACCATATATTTGCTCTGTCCAGATGCTTTTTTGCTTTGTGTTAAAAAAAATATAAAATCTGTTGACTGTTTCAGACAAGTCACGTTAAGATTACGTCTTATTTGAAATGTTGGGTGACATTCAAAAGGTTGTAGTTTGAGTCCAACTTCCATGTATGCCATGTTGCCTGCCAATACACATATTGGTGTTTAAATGCGAGTGTGAATTGGTGATTCTGGTCTTCAAATTTGGTCCTGTTTCCTGCTTAGAGATGTTTAGTGGTGGGTTTATGGGGCTTTCTGACTGTTCTTCACAGAGAGGGTGGGAGGGTCAGACATGGATGTAGGAGACCTCGCTGCAGCCGGCTCTCTGATTCATCCCAGGGCCATAAATCCATCAAACTGAGGTCAGGACTCTGTGCAGACAAGTTAAATTCACCCACACCAAGTTTGTTCTTTGATGTCTGCATGGACCTTGCTTTGCTCGCTGGCGTATTGTGATGCTGGACCGGTCCAAACTCAAAATGTCTTGGTACAGCTGCAGCAATAAGAGGCCCTTTCGCTAAGGGTCCAACAAGAAACTCCGATCAGGCAGTTCGTGCAACAAACCTGGTTTGGAAGTTCTCGCAACTTTTTCTTTCTTTTTCTTTTTTCTTGTGTGGAATTCAATAACTACTATATTCTGCATTAAAAGGGGACTTTTTGATGACTTTCCAAAGTCTTGTAGCGCAGTATAAAAGTAGAAAACTTTCTGGCCAGAACAAAAAAAAAAAAAACTTTGTGTCATTTCGAGTACAAGAGTCAATTTCTTGGTTCTTGCACAGCATATAATGGCTGTAAGACCAGCCGCTTCTATTGGCCTTACATTTTTAGAACATTGTTAATTTCTATATTATCTCGGGGTGAGCATATTACACCCAGAGAGAAATGGGTAAAAATGCACATGACGACAAAAGCTCCAAACCCCTGACCTGAGTCATAATCATTACCTAATCAAAAACCAAAATGGAAGGTAATATATTAATATCTTTTAAATACAAGTCAATTTGAAATACATTCAGGGTTCTTTAGGTAAATTCAACTTTTTAGAACTTTTCTCAACTCTTTAAGGAATGCTACAATGACTGAACTCCGTCATCATCCAATCTAAGACGGCTTCGATTACTGACATATAAGGCTATTGAATTTAACTGTCAGAAAAGATAAACACCCACAAACATACTAAATGCAGAACATGAGCCATGAGCTTGGGCATGAGGTGTAGCGATACATCCGGATCACAAGATGATACAGGATAGAGTTCCCAACAAGGACACAGATGATGTTTCAGCTAAACTTGAGAGTTTGGCGCCGATATGGAGCTCTGAAGCAGATGCTGAATTTGGAGTTGTAGGTGGCTAGCGGTAAGGTAAGGTAAGGTAATTTCATTTATATAGCACATTTTAAGGCAGCCATGGTGTGCTTAGAGTGTCCGTTTTCTGTTATTATCGGACAATAAAGCAAGGCAACTCAAGATGTACTTCAGTTTTGACTCTTTCATTAAGGATAAGGATGTGTTCACAGTCGACCTGTTGGGTTCGTTTTCGCCGATCTCTAGTTTGTTTGCGTAGAAAGTCCGGTTTGATTGAGGAGGTATAAATGAGCAATCGAACTGATGCGGACCAAAAAGCGAACTCTGGTTCACCTAAAAACCTACGGCTGGCGCAGTTTGAATGCATGTGTGGAAGAAAGCGGACCAGAGACCGCTTTAAAACCGGGGAGCTGACCACAGCGCAGGGCATTCTGGGTAAAAACAACCTAAACAAATGCACTGAGGGCAAAAAAAAGAGACAAAAGAGAAATCCTACAACCGCTAAAAATCTGACGCTGTTCCATTTTTGTTTACATTTTGCAAAGAAGGAAACTACTCTAATGTCTTGGTCAGAGGTTTTCATGTTTTCTTCAGTGGTTCTCGGTGCAGCACCCCCACAGGCGAGGAGGGCAACAGGTTTTTCAAAGAGTTTGGTTTAAAAGAGAACCGCAGCTGAAAATGTAACTAATGTTGCAATTTTGCATCAAACTGAGTCTACCGGACTCAGTGTCACGTGTCCCATTTGAGACCCTGGATATCATCTTACGCCAGAAAAAGAGTCACACACTGAAAGCACCTGGGTAGCCTTTTACAGTAAAGTGTTAAACCTGATTAGAAATATGACAACATTTCACTATGGAGAGATGCTACAACAACCAGCTTCTTAAGCATAAATATCTTTGACAGACTGGATACAAATCTAGCAGAATCTTCATTTGAATTTGACGTCTCCCAAGTTTCACCAGTCAACGTTCACCTTAAACCTTTAACTACAGTAAGATTTCTGAGACTCATTCCACACAAGGCTGCGGTGCTGCCACAGAGGGAGAATGAGACGCTAAAAGCAAGAAAACAGTTTTGAGGTTTATCTTTAGAATCAAACAACGAATCTGGCTCAGCGAGCTACGAGAAGCGATCAGGGTACATTGACTCACAGCACTTTGAATCAAACGCGTGAGAAAGGTCTGCAGAGCAACATATTGAAATCTGACATTTTGCCAGTGATGTTGCCGCCGGAGGGTTCTGACAATAAATAAGACATCTTAAGAAGTGAGAATGGGCTCTCTTCACAGTTGCCCCGTCACCTCCTGGAGAGCATAGCACACTGCCAGAACCATGTGCAGAAGTCGCACAGATGGCAAGACGACTGCAGGAGGAAAGCAGGGCGTTGTAGTAACCCTCTGAATCAGGTTCACGTGATTTTAGTCAAAGTGAAGAGCAAAAAGACAGTAAAGGAAACTTATTGACAAAGGAAAGCAGCTGTTGGAGAAACGAAACAGGAAAAAAAAACATAATCGAACGGACAATCTCATTAAATTAACCAAACTTTGTGGTGAGAGTTGTCATAACGCCAGTGGCAGCTCCATGCATCGGAATGGAAAAGTTATTCAAAAAGAAATTCCACATATCAATTTTCGAACGTCATGTCAACTTTTCAGTAAGACATAGCTTGTTGTAAATAATTCCTTATTATTGATTAAAAAAAAAATACTTGTTCCATTGGCAGATTATTTCACTTATAACCATTTTATAAGTTAATTTATTTGCCAATGGAACAAGCATTTTTCATCAATAATATGGAATTCTTTACTTCTTGTTAAAAACATACTTTTAAGTTAGTTTGCCTTATTTCAAGCGTGCTAAAAGATTTGCACCAGAAACTGGACCAAAATTCTTAGTAAGATTTTGTGTTTTTGCAGTGAGATCCACATGCATGATAGATAAAACTAATATGACACATAAACCCTGAACACGACATCCTCACCTGCACATTGTCTGGAAAAACAAAAACAAATCACCATCCTCCTACCACATCCTGTCTGTTTCTTCATGGTTTTACCCAGTTTTTCTAAGTGCATCTATTTCGATACGGCCAGAAAAAAAACATCTCATCGTAAAACATACGTTTTTTTCAAAATCGGTGTTGAGCCTATTTATTTTCATAATTTCAAGTTGCACAATTTCATGGTTTATGGAAATGCAGCTAATTTCTAATGCAAGTTTGAAGCCTCTGTTTTAAGCCAACCAGGTTAATACAGGCATCGGACACAGTCATCCCTCTTTGGTCATTCTGGTTTAGTTTCACACTGTTTCCTGTCACCATCAGGTTCTTTTCCACGTCCAACCACAAGATCATCTTAAAATACATTTTGAGCGCTGAGGCAACGAAAGATCTCGCACAATTTAATGACATGATAACTGATATGATCATTAGTTGGAGTTGATTATGCTAATTAGGTCTGTGGGCCTTTTTTCCCCCTGGCAGTTTAATGACTACTTGCAGCGAAACGGTCGGAAAGGAGTTATTACGCTGCGGCTGATGTGACGGCCGTTCATGTGCGTCTCTGTGTTCTGCTGCGTGCTGACTCAGCGACATATCACCCACTAGATCTAGATAAACCTGACCTGCACCGTGACCCGTTCGACACATCCTCCAAACACAGGGAGATATTTGCCTCATTGTTGACAGAAGGCGGCCATCTTTCCTCATCTGCCGCCGAGACGTTTACCCTTCCTGTGACCTTCATCGCCTTTTCTCCGTCTCCCTCCACGTTTCACCTCGCAACTTCCCGGCTTTTAGTTCACGTCTTCTCCTCCTTCTGTCTTCATCGATTTCCCTCCGACTTGTCCTCGTTTGTTCCTCCATCTCTGTATTTACGATTGCTTTTTTTCCCATAAGAGCGTAAAAGACGAGCCCTGGTGACCTCAATCACTGTTCATATGCAGTCTGATTGTTCTCCAAAACAGCATGTTGCTGTGGTACAATATCCAGCATGCAATTTCTTTTTTTTGTTTTATCTTTGTAACAACCAGAACCAGTTCTGAGATCATCATGGTAGGAAAACATCGATAACTAATGCCACAATTTTATGGTTTTCTGTATAAACTAAGCATCTAAAAATACATATTGACCTTTTTGATGAAACCAAAAGGCAATAATTTATTCTTACAGATTCAAAATACAAGCAATTTCATTCTAGTTTCAAGTGCAAATATCTTAGTACATTTGAAATAAGATAAAAGTAGCTTACGTCACTTTTCAGCAAGAAATTTTAGCTTTTTTTTTAAGACAATAAGTCCTTAATATTGATTAAATATTACTATTTCCAGTTTTACTGTTTATTCCATATTTAACATATTTGTCATCAGTGTTCAACACCAGGACTCCATTTGGTCAAAAATGACTGAGTCCTGTCTGTCAAACAGCAGTAAACCAGTAATTAAATTGCAGGTACGACTAATGAGGGTGTACTTTTTAAAACTAATTTAAAAACAAATTCAGAAACCCTTTAAAAACTGACAACATAAGCAATTATCAAAAAATATATTTTTTTTCAAGGTAGGCATTGAATGTGTTTCATTATACAAAAAGAACCATTTTTGACTGTTTTCTAAATTTGTTTGTAGCATAATTAACACATCAGGCTTTTGTTTGTTTAATCATCGTAACCAAAAACATCTATTTTGTGATCATCATATAAACAACATTGCATTCATTGTTTTTACCAATTTAATATATTACATATTTATATATAAATATATCTATACTCAATGTTTTTAAGAAGATACGTTGTTAGAGAAATGATCGTATGAAAAATAACACGTTAGGCGTTAAGAGGTTAACCAGGAGGAAAGTCTGTACAGGAAAGACTCGTTTCTGAAAATCAAGTTTAGTATTTGAAGCATGTTGGCAACAGAGTGAGCGAACCGCAACGCTGCAACTGTGAACATTCGGGTCTAATAAAGCCTTCATACTCATTTCTATCAAACATACGGAAAAAATAAGAAGACAAAGTGCATCAAAGCATCAAGGACCTGAAGACAAAAATGGAGTAAAATAGCTGAAATCTTAAGAACGAGGTTTCCCGCAAAATCGCCTGAATTTGCTGAACAGATGTAGATGGGACAAGTGCGAACCTGAGTACTTGGCTGCAAAGGTGCGTGGCGTCTTATTTGTGTTTTCAGACGTGATTTTCTTTTCTACTCAAACTCATTAATGTCTTCAGAAACACAAGAAACCACACGTCCTGCCTGTGGTCTCCTCTATTCAACATCCTGGTTTTGTCTGAAACCTTGGCAGGTGAAACTCATAAATGTAATTAAGAAAATCTGTACTTTTCCATTGTGGTGCATTTGCTGCTTCAGGACATTTGAGTGTCAAAGGACAGCCACACCTCACCCAGTCCTAAGCAGACTGTTTCCTTTTATACTCAACAAAAATGACAGAAAAAATAGAAAAACAAAGATGAAGTTCACAAATATTTTGATGGGCGATGTTTCACGAGAAAAAATTCACTTGACAGGTAACCACGTCACACACTATACTTTGTACAAAAGTACAAATTTAGATGAGATTACCGTCACAGACCAGGAGAATCCACTCTTCATGCTCCCGTCTTCATTAAAATCCTTTTTCCTTATATCTTCTCTTTTTTTCTGTGTCTTTACCGCTGACAGCTTGGTGGGTTAATTGGCTCATATGTGAGAGAGATCCTGAGCATAATTACCTGTTTTATGACTGTGACACGTCAACGAGTTAGAGAGTCGCTCTCGGTTTCCCTGTGATCTGCACCGTCTGACGAAGGCAACGTATGAAAATAAAGTGATGCTGAAATCCTTCCTCACTTCCTGTCCTGGGACAGATCAAAGATGGTTGCCGAGATGAGAGCGCGTCATGTAGAAGATAATGTGAACGGCACACATTTAACTCATCTGTGACTTTTTTTTTTTCGATTAGCGAGGCTGGAAGACAAATCCTGGAAGACATTAATTGATGTGACATCTAAACAGTCCTATGTATGGACCAACATTAATGCTAAAAGTCTAAAGAAAGAGTCAAACTGTTAGCATTTCCAGTTACATTTTGCTCGTCTTTCATTAATGTCATAAAAACGACAAAATACTCTTTTTAAAAATTTCCTTTTTATGGATAAAAACGATGTAAAGTCAGAGTGGGATGCAGAAACGTTTAACTGCCAGAGCTGGGATGTGAATGCGGGAGGAGTATCTCGCCGTAATGAGAAGCTTTTTCACTTTAATGAGATTTAAAAATATGTTCCTTGGACAGGTAGCGACTTTTTGAAAAGGCACGATGTGGACTCCCTCCAACTCTTCGTCTTCTCACTCAGTTTCTTCCGGACACTCAAACGGTCCGTGGAGTGCCGCTGTTTGCTTGTTTGTGCTGCTGTTCCACT
>NW_006800228.1:187976-225977 GCF_000485575.1 Poecilia formosa
GACCACGGCCTCTACGAAGACCAAATTTAAACAAATCACGTGTGGGAATCAGCCCAGATGAGGAGAATTGACTTTTTTTTTTTTTTTAAGTGAGCATATCTGGTTTTTCGTGAATAATCATCTGTCCAGAAGCACTTAAAGGCAGCGTACTAATGTCTGTAATGGACTGGGTGGTAAAGCGCTCGTTGCCATTTGTGCGAAACGCTTTTGGAAGTTTGAAAAAAAGACAAGATGGCGGACTTTTGATTCCGTAACACTGTTTTTAAAAAGAGGGAGGCAGAGACGGACAGATGACTGGTTGGACCCTGGCTAGCTAAAGCCCCGTCGAGTCTTTAAAGAGCGTTGAGGATGCGGTCTTTAGATGGAGGTAAGGAGCTGCAGAGGCCTGGGAAAGAACAACAAGATGCCAACAGACGGCCATGTGCCTCAGGAGAGCCTGCCAGAGGTAAAGACAGGAGTTTGGGTAGCTGAAGCCATAAATCACTACTATCCACTTCTGCTGTGCGTCGCTCCAGGCAAAATCTAATCTTTTAGTTTGATGTACAGTCGGTCCGACCAGGTGTGCTACTTTATGTCCATCGTAAAAGCCTTAAACGGAGGACTGGGGCATTTTGAAGCGAGCTTCTGTCTCGGCATGTTCAGTGGAAGATCTCTAACATGAGCAGAGTTTGTAGAAAAGTGAATAAATCTACAGAGCAACGGAAACCTAACAGCATTTTAAATTACTTAAAATGAACATTTACACACGCAGGAGACAAAACGTTACATCAGTAACTGCGTTTCCATTGGTCGTATAACTGCTCAATTTGACTTTGTGAAAACAAATTTGCTTAATGGAAATATGGCAATTAAAAAAAAGTCTTGTTTTCAACAAGTTTTGGTTTATTTTGCAAAACTGCAATGGAATCGATTTTATCGCATCACGAGAGTCACATGATCGACAATCGGACGAAGCCGCTGGCGCAAACCACAAAGACGACGACGACAGGAAGTAGTTTGAGGATCATAATTTTTAATGACAAACTTCTTCATGTGAATTTAGTTGCATTTCGCTTCTTATTTAATGTAAACGTTGCAATTGCGAAATTGTGTTTTTTTTTACATCAGCGAAAGAAAGGAAACGCAGCAGCCGACTCTGACTGTGGTTTCTATGCAGTATGACTGTCAAAGTTTCCGTCTTCCACCGCTCTGGAGGTTTCTTCTCTTTACTGTGAAGCTGCAGCGATCCGTCTTCTTCTAAACCCTCGCAAACTGCCCCTTTAAAACTACACCAAGCATTCTTATAGCATCAAACACATTCTCACCACAACATCAAAAACCAGCAGTCACAGTGGCTATGGATGGCGTATCGATATCGACGGTACAAATGTACGGCTGCCGTCAGACGCAACGCTTTTAGTTTGAGACTGAGATGAAACGGTGTCAGACTAAATTAGAGGCTTCTCTTAAGGGCCATCACAGCATTGTGTTTCATTCTGTGTGTGTGTGTGTGTGTGTGTGTGTGTGTGTGTGTGTATGTGTTTGTACTAAAAATACATGAACTCAGCAAGACATTTTTGCCTTGTGTCGCTCTTCTGGAAATAGCTTAAAGGACGGGGCTGTGGAGAGTAAATTGATGCAGGGAGCGGATGGATGAGATGAGTGACTGGTAGGGTGGATGTGGGGGGTTTGGGTACAGAATGAGATGGAGAGCACATAAAACATAGAAGAGAGAGCAAACGGGAGAGAGCAAAGTTTGAAACAAAGAGCGAGAGCCCCGGGCCTGTTCCAGTTCTTCTTGTTTTGGAGTGGGCCTAATGGCTTCCACAAAACACGCAAAGACAACACGGCCACTCCCGGGACAGAACCACTCACTGTCCGTGCGTCTCGCGCTGCGTTTAAGTGCCATGGGGAAAATTGCCGCAACAAATCAACGAGACACAAATTGCATTTAAAGTGGCAAAACGACAGAACGGCTCGGGCGTCCCAGAAAGAAACAGTCAAAGTTTCTCTTTCGGGGCCGATTCGTTTGAGCTATAGGTTTCATTTTATATTACAATGTCTTGTTTTGTTTTGTTTTGTTTTGAAATTATACGCTCTAAAGCATGGACGCTTTAGAGCTTATTACCTGTTACCTGTTATGTAACACCAGGAGAAAACGGTCTCATCATAATTCTCTATGCAGAGGAAAAGCTGAACCGTCAGTTTTAATAAGATTCAACTGTCAAACCGTTTATCTTAGAAACTCACTGGAATGTTTGGGGATTTAGATTTTTTCTACCACATACCATAGAAAATTTCCATGCTTCAAACTTTTATTTAAAATGATATTGTTTATTCTCCTCACCGCAGTACCATCCTACTAAAAGTAGAGTAATACAACGTAGCAGCTACAGTAAATATGTATATTAATGAAGATGATTAATGGATTATCCTCACTGTCGTCTGTGTGAACATGAGATTCTGGTGACGAAAAGCCGGCCGGATAGAAATAAGATTTTAGACAACTTACGCCAGAATTCAAAACTGAAATGTGTTGAAAGATCTTTTTTTGTTTGTTTTAATTTTAATAATTGATCATGTGACCCGTGTGATGTAAAAAAGTGTTTAAAAAACAATTAACCCATTTTTCAACCTTCCACCAAAAGTTTTTTTTTTTCTTTTTTTAATTACCGCGTTTCCATGAAGTGAATTTATTTTCAAAACGTCAAATTTCAAAAATAACTATACCATCAGAGGAAACACAGATAACGACTTCCTCCCACCTCTGTTCATCAGAGTTTTATGGTGACTTACTCCTTAAAACACTGAATCAATTTTTCATCATTCTCAACGTAAGACAGAGATATTCAAACTTATTTGCAGTACTGAAAGCTATTTTACAGATGGACAAAAGCAGCTGGAATATAAAGATATGTAAATTTGTGTGAGAATTAGAGAAATAACTGCGTTCACATTAGCGAAGGCTAATGTAGCGTTGGTATTTAACTAGACGTGGATGTTTTACCTTATTCTTCACTTGTTTTAAAAACTATAAGGCGGATTCTTAACGGTGACATTTAGATGGAAGCAAACGTAAAATTAAAGTAAAATATATATATATTTACATTAAATGTCAACATTGTCCCTCAAAAACAGTAGCTCCAAGGACAAAATGCCAGACTCACAGCAGGTTTCTCCTTCTCCTGCAGCCACGCTGAAACAAGACGTGAGCTGAAGTGGTGAGTTCTAGTAACGAGGCAATTTGACTGACCTCTCTCACACTTCCACCTGTGTGAAGTTAACTTCTCGACCCCATTCCTCGCGGAGATGAGAGGAGTAAGAGTCTCAGTATTGGACAGAGCAATAGATTGTTCCATAAAGATGGAGCAATTTGTAGCCTGGAGCAGCGTGTGTGTGTGTGTGAGTGTGTGAGTCGGTTTGATGTGGTGGGGGCAGAGTTTACAGACCCATAAAGTCTCGGGCGATAAAAGTCGTACAATGCGCCTAAACAGCAAATAGACAGAGGTGGCGATCGGCTGGCGTGTTGTTAGACGGGTTCTGTGTCTGAAGATGAACAGCGTTTATTTTCTGTGGCTGTACAAAACGCTTTCCTCACGTCTGAATTTTCAGTTTTCTGTTTTTACAGTGGTTTCTCATTTTGTTTTATATCTTGAGAACACGTCCAGATTCCTCAAAATCAGAGCAGTACTTTTATATTTTGGTTTTTAAAAAAGTGTTTGCTTTTTTAACTCCTTCTAGACCGAACGTGTCGGAGACGCCGCTGCCAAATTTGCAATAGTTCCATGACTTCTGGACCAACAGCAGTAAACAGGCTGCATTTACTTCCTGACCCACAGCTGCAACCCAACACTAAGTGAAATAATCTGCCAGTGGGAATAGTACTTTTTAAAAAATCAATATTAAAGAGGAATTTCCTTAAAACGAACTCCTGTATCTTGTTGTAACGTTACTTGTAAGTTAGTTTTATCTTTTTAAATAAAAAGTACAAACTAAACCAAAAACACCTTTTTTGTGTGTTTTTACATTATCGACTAGTTTGTGTTGGTCTATAGAGGAAATATAAATATATTGATGTTTGTGGTCGGAACGTGAAAAATGGCGAAGGGTATGAAAACTTTTACCAAGCATTATGTTATTTAACATATCTGTTTCTAGTTTCCAATGACTTTGAAAAAAAAAAAAAAAAAAACAACCAGAGAGCATAATTACTATCAACAAAAAAAGTGAACAGTAAGCTTTTCATTAATATTCAGGACAGAGGTGGAGGTGGACCGAGTGTGTGGGGGTGAAACACAAACTCCCTCACACACACAGCCATTCTCACACACACTCACAGGGATCCTAACCTTGAACCAGCCTTGTGCTTCCAGAACACAAAGGCAGAGCAACTCGTGTGCTCACAGCCTGAACGGAGTGATGTGGATTCTTTGTGTGCTGCATCAGCGCCGTTCCAACTTCACTCCATTAATTAAAGTGTCCTGTTCTCGTTCTGCTTTTCTTCAGCAAAACTTTTCCACCGTGGAACTAACACAGACACTAAAGATTTGAAACTGGAAGCTAATCGGGACTGACTCCTGCTGGAAGAGTTTCATCGTCTAAATGTTCATTTTCATTCGAAGCCAAAGTGACTTAATTTGTTCGAGTCTGAATCTGAGATCTGGATGACCCTCACGGACCGATAGCACTGATGAAATATTAATCAGTGAGGCTTCGCTGTTGAATGGAGCTGCAAATTGTGTCACAGATTGCTTAGCTGTTGCTGTGAGGTGGGGCTCCTCCGTGAGATTTTTCAAAGAAACTTTTTGAGAGCCAGGATAATTCTGGACCCCATTTTACCCTGAAAAAAAAACAAAAAACCTCAATAGTCTCTTTAAAAACCTAAAGGAGAGAATCTGCCTGGAATGTTGAAAATGTAAGAATCCTGCTGCAGTGTAAAGGAACTTCATTACAATAAACACAGATGCAAGAAAGAGAAACTGTAAAGACTGTAGAGAAACTGCACAGCAAGTACTACTTAAAATTTTTAACAACTAATTTGATGAGAACAGGCTATAGGTCATGGATATGCTGCCACAGTTGCATAGTCTAGATACACCTCTATAATAAACCACTAACATTGGACATTACACATACTTAAATCCTTATATAACTGATCAAACTCTAAACTGAGTAATGGGGAACCTACTATGTTCAAAGTCTCTCCAGGACATTTTGGTTCGTCATCATTTCATGTGACTTTACTCTAGATGACAAGAATTACATGTGGCGTACCCCAAGGTTCAATCCTGGGCCCCCTGCTATTTAATATCTACATGCTCCCATTAGGTCAGATTATAATGGGTAATAATATCGGTTATGCTAACTACGCAGATGATACAATGACACCAGTGACTATGAAGACATTCAAGCATTGAGCATATGTTTAAAAACAAGTGAAAATGTGGATGTGCTGAAAATGGATGTGTTAGCGAGGTAGTATTACTTATACAATTTTTAGTGTGTTAGTTGAATGTGTGAGGATGGGGAAGTACTGAGGATGTGCAACCTGCATAAATACATGGTTTCCCCCAGAAAACTTGTTCAGCCCAGTGGTTGGGCGCTAGCGCAGTCATTTGTCTTTTTGAGTTAGAAAATGTTTAAAGTTGGCAGAAAATTTGAAAATATCACTTGATAATTATGAGCCATCAAACGCTTGGAACATTAATACCTGATCACCAACTATAAAGTCTTAAAAAATGCAAATATTAAAAAAAAAAGAAAAAAAAGAAAAACAATTATTAGCCTGGTGGGATCCCAAGTAAAGCCTAGTGGCCCACCAGGCTTATAATGCACTTGGCAAAACAATGAAATATGGTGGTTTCAAGGTTGCTTATGAATACGTGGGCAGAAAAAATGTGTTCAATGGAGCCTGTGTGGTGGGGAAAGTGGAGGGCGCGAGTAGCCATGACTTAATAACTTGTGACCACGCCTCGTTTAATTCATGGCCACAATGTTTTATGATCAAGTTGTTCCCAGAAAATAAATAAGTCTGCTTTTCCTGAGCAAATAAGGAAAGATATCAGATAACATATCAAGTCATGGCCATGATGCAGTTGGAGATGCAAATTAGCTGTAGCTGTACAAGTATACTGTCTGTAATAATTGTCTGTTTGTATCCATTGTCCCTGTCAAAACAACAAATGAATGAAATGAAATTGTCTTTTCCCGTTTTTGTGAGATGAAGGACCATGACCAGAAACCTCCCTGTAACCCTTCTCAGGCCCCACGAAGTGAGGGGAATGTGACAGCGGTAGTGTAGCTGTTCCACCGAGTCGTTAAACTCTCCTTCTCCTCCTGGCTGTATGTAATTCAGACTTTCATCGCCTCCCCTCCATCAGCTCTGTCGTTCCCCTCGCTCCGTTTCTCCCCCTCCCCTCCCTCTGGACAGCAACAGCTCTTCTGTCTCCCTGAAGGTCCACTGTCAAATACCCGCTTACCTCGGCACTCTGGGCCGAGGCGCTGCGCGTACGTGCGCCTCCCTGGGGTTCGCCACGAACCAGCCGGGCGCATCACTGCGTCTTTGGGACTTTCCTGTTTTAGTCGGCTCTGTCCTTTGGGAGGAAAGAATGTTAGCGTGTTAGCGAGGAAGGCTAGGGAGATCTCTGAGCTCAACCCGAATATCACAAGAGTGAGAGAAATTAAATAAACAGAGAGGGGAAGTGCGAGTGTACCGCTGAGAATTAATGTTGCTAACGCTAACCGAGGAAAAAAGACCAAGAAGTCGTAAGATTGTTATTTCAGTCGTTATCTCACAAGTGAATCTAAATCTCACAAAATGTCCCAAAATTTAAACTGCAAAACTAAATAAAATACAAGATGTGTCTATTTCTGTATTGACATTGATCAGTTGTTGACAATCTTCAAAGAGTCAGAAAAAAATCTACCGTATCAAAATGGGAAAAGTAATTGGAACTTTTATTATTGTGTTATATCATTGATTTTGATTTTATATCATTGATTTTGTGTTGCAGAAAACGCAAATTAACCCCCAAAAAATCAGAGCCTGAATATTACAACAAACTCTGAACAGAGGCTACACTAAGCCCAAACACCATCAAATCAGGATAACAAATGCATGTGTAACCAGGATAATTTTTCTGTTGGATTTAGTTTTTTATTTTTCTATTTTGTTAGATCTAATTTTATTTATTTTTATTTAAAGATTTAATTAAAATCCTCCTTTCCTTAATTTATTTAACACAAACCAAGCGAGAACATTCTTCTCGCGATGTTTCAACGTCATGTGACAGCTGCACGTCAGCGTCCTAAATTGACAGCTACGGCTTATATTGCTGCTGAATCGCACCTTAGGTAGGAGACGCTGTCGGACTCTGACGTGCAGACGTGAACATTTGGCTAAACGTTGAAACGATCACTGTTTGTCAAGAGGGAACTGGCCTGTTTACACAGGCCAGGTGTATTGCAGATCCCCCCCCTCCGCTCAAGGAGAGGCTGAAGGGTTTAAGATGCATCACGGATTGTCTGGCTTCATACTGACCAGACTGGCGAGCTAACCGTATTAGCGGATCCGGAGATACAACACCTATCATCTGTGAAAACTTCCGAACTGGTTGGAGATTCGGCCCAACAGTCTTCACTGACGGAACTGGATATTTATTTTTTGTTTTCCCTTTCATCATCAACAAAGACTGATTGACTTTCTTGGATTAAGGAACCATTTTGAACTCTAAATTGTGGACTAATTTGTATATATTGTAAATATCAATACAACTCACGGATTTTGCACCATCTACTTGTCTCACTCACACTCATCTGCTGCTGCAGCTGGACAAAAACCACTGGTGTAACGAGGCCTTTAGGGCAGCATTGCTTTTAGAAAATAGGCTGAGGGAGTTACTCACAGTTTGGCCTTTGGATTACTGAATTATGAAATTCAGTGGCTTGTTTACCGAGTCCCAACACAAGAAATGGTGGCAGGAAAGTGCGATCACATCGAGCGGCGGACTATTTACTGCCACTCCAACATCATCGTGCTACGTTGAAGATATTTGGAGGAAGTTAAAAAAAAATAAAATAAAAAATAAAAAATAGGGTTCAGACTAACTTCAGAGTTTTTGCCTGAGGGAGCGACACCAGAACACCGGATTCTGTGTGTTCGTTTCAGGCTGGCGTCGAAAACACAACTCGTCTCTCTTCACAACAAGCGGAAATAGACGGCACGCTAGCGAAGCTGAAACAACGAGCCACTGAGAGGCACAGGAAGAATGCAGATTCACATTCCAGCCAGTAGCAGTTCTGGAAACAGAACTGTATACTGCTAAAAATAGGCTAGGTTGTGTTTTAAGTGCGGCTGTGTGGCTTTGGGTTGTTCAGCGCAAACAAAGACGCCTGAAATGATGGCACTGTGTGTTTTCACAAGCTGAGAGAGCTTAAAAACAGAGAGAAGATTAAAGCTGAAGTGTGGAACTTTATCAAAATATATATATTTTTTTTTTTTTACACATATGTGGAAATTGTCACTAACTTGACAGTACACTATCAGACACATAATCTGTTAAAAAAAAAAGCAAGTTCTTCTGCCAGAGCCTATGGTTTGCTTCTCTGACATTAGCAAATTTAGCAGCCTGTACATGAAGTTGATTGACAGTGGTAAGACCCTCCTCCTGGCTCTGATTGGTTGTTTCTGACCGGGAGTGACAGCAATAGTGGCCTAGACAGGAGGAGGAAATTGATTTTTTCACACATTATCTCATATTAAACTGTCACAACATGGTGACACTTTTAACAAATATGTAAACATTTTTTTAAATTAAAGTTACATGCTGCAGTTTTAAAGCTGTGGGAAGGCAAAAAGTCTGCAACTTTGACAAAGCAGGAATATGGAAGAACTACTGTAGCACTAAAAGTACCCAGAAGTACGCGCACGTTAAAGATGGGTCGCTGTGCAAAATGACTGTAAATAAGAAAGTGATGTAAACGGATTAGACCAGGGTTTCTTAGGTTAAGCCTGTTAGGAAATGCCTCTTAATGAACTTTTGCTGAACTACATCACAGGTTGAGCATGAGTCAGCCATTGAAGGTCATGTTTAGCCTGGGACTAGATGCTAGGTCTCACCAGACAATACATTAGCATATTTAAAAGCACTGTATAACAGCAGGGACATTTATTCTTATTTGTGTTTAAAGGCACATTACTGAAAGATCAGGTCCTGACTTGGATGTGAAGCATCCACTGTGGTCTGTGTGTGTTGGCAGAGACCTGCTGACTCATCAGGAGCTACATTGCTTTAATATTTTTGCTATGACGTCACCATCGCAGCTTTGATTTTAATGATAGTCTGGTCATCTGGGGACGAAAGCTTCATATTCTATATGCAGTTAAAGTCAGCGGGCCTTGTTAGAGCTACTTGAAGCATTCAGCATTATTAGATTATCTACATCAGTGCAAACAGCTTCAGAATAGAACGGAATTAAATTAAGAACATTATTATTAGGTCAATGCTGCTACGCTGCACATGTACAGAATATACAGCATCTCTGAGATTTAAACACCAGAACATGGCACTCTTAAACATGAATATTGATAATGACACAGATCATTCTTTACCTTTATCTTGTTTTCTGGTGACTCTACAATATCGACAAAAATCGTGTTTTTTTTTTTTTTTACTTTAATCGAAGCTCGCCGTACGACTTTCAAACCACAATATCCTCTTCATATTTTTTTTTAAAGTTCTTATGCTGGTGTACTGTCTTCAAAATGCTATTTTATTACAAAGGAATTACGATAAACTCGTCAAACGACGGCTGTGTTTCCTTTACAAATCTTTGTCTATATTCCGCTAATGTTGAAAAAACCCACAATCTGTCAATTGTGGTGTTTTCATTAAATAAAAGACTATTTAAATCACACATGAATGAGTTTGTTCACATGATAAATCATTAAAAATTATGACAGCAACATATGTGAACAGTTATGTGAGAGGAGATGTCAGCATCTCATTCAGGCGTTGGAGCGAGAAGCACCACCTACATGGCTGCTTTTTGGGAAAATTGTAGTCAGCCATTTTACATGTTCAAAAAGCAATTTTTTTCTGAACTAGTCATTGATGTGAGAGCTCTGGTGAAGCCAGCTGGAAAAACCCCCAAAACCAAACCATCAATCTCCTACAACTTCCTGTCGTCGTCTTTGGCGTTTTCGCCAGTAGTAACATCTGGCTGCTAATCATGTTGATTGTTTTTTTTCACATCTCAGTAATTCTAGAAGAAATCTGTCAAAGAACATCGAAGAAACAAATGTAAAGGTCCCTTAAAATGTATCAAAAGGAAAAGTAATTTCTGGTTTATTACTACTGAGCAACCTAAAAACAACAGCTTAAGATTGCCTAATAGATAATAACACTGTTAAATATTAGTGTAAGAAATTACACACATATGTATCACACAGAAAATACACTGACTTTAAACTCCATACCCAACCCTCCTCCTCTTACACACACACATACACACACACACACACACACACACACACACAAGGTCCATTCTTCGGCAAACTTGCTGTCTCAGCAGAGTTGTCTGACAGGCCCACAACGATGATGAGGTCAGAGGGGCGGAGTTTGATCCTGATTGTCAAAGACAGTCCTGACACAATCTCTAGCAGTCAACCAGCCTCCCACCAGACGTATTGGGCTTATACATAAAGAAAGAAATATATATATATATGGACGTATGCGTGTGTGTGTGTGTGTGTGTGTGTGATGAGTGCACGTCTCACTGTAGGTTTTCTGTGTGATGTACGTCCTGAGTGGCCTGGGCGTTCTCAGCACGGGGGGTGAAACTGACAAAAGTTGGAGACTTGACGTTTCTCTTTTCCTATATGAGCTCAGAGTGTAAGTTCTGTCAAGTATGTGGTGGTTGAGGCGACGCTGACACAGAGGAGAGAGAGAGACATCTTGACAAGACACTGTGTCAATCTCCTGAAGGCAAGAGACGCTACTGCCCCTCAAGATTTACAGTCAAACAGGCTCACCATATATTTGCTCTGTCCAGATGCTTTTTTGCTTTGTGTTAAAAAAAATATAAAATCTGTTGACTGTTTCAGACAAGTCACGTTAAGATTACGTCTTATTTGAAATGTTGGGTGACATTCAAAAGGTTGTAGTTTGAGTCCAACTTCCATGTATTCCATGTTGCCTGCCAATACACATATTGGTGTTTAAATGCGAGTGTGAATTGGTGATTCTGGTCTTCAAATTTGGTCCTGTTTCCTGCTTAGAGATGTTTAGTGGTGGGTTTATGGGGCTTTCTGACTGTTCTTCACAGAGAGGGTGGGAGGGTCAGACATGGATGTAGGAGACCTCGCTGTAGTCGGCTCTCTGATTCATCCCAGGGCCATAAATCCATCAAACTGAGGTCAGGACTCTGTGCAGACAAGTTAAATTCACCCACACCAAGTTTGTTCTTTGATGTCTGCATGGACCTTGCTTTGCTCGCTGGCGTATTGTGATGCTGGACCGGTCCAAACTCAAAATGTCTTGGTACAGCTGCAGCAATAAGAGGCCCTTTCGCTAAGGGTCCAACAAGAAACTCCGATCAGGCAGTTCGTGCAACAAACCTGGTTTGGAAGTTCTCGCAACTTTTTCTTTCTTTTTCTTTTTTCTTGTGTGGAATTCAATAACTACTATATTCTGCATTAAAAGGGGACTTTTTGATGACTTTCCAAAGTCTTGTAGCGCAGTATAAAAGTAGAAAACTTTCTGGCCAGAACAAAAACAAACAAAAAAAAAAAAAACTTTGTGTCATTTCGAGTACAAGAGTCAATTTCTTGGTTCTTGCACAGCATGTAATGGCTGTAAGACCAGCCGCTTCTATTGGCCTTACATTTTTAGAACATTGTTAATTTCTATATTATCTCGGGGTGAGCATATTACACCCAGAGAGAAATGGGTAAAAATGCACATGACGACAAAAGCTCCAAACCCCTGACCTGAGTCATAATCATTACCTAATCAAAAACCAAAATGGAAGGTAATATATTAATATCTTTTAAATACAAGTCAATTTGAAATACATTCAGGGTTCTTTAGGTAAATTCAACTTTTTAGAACTTTTCTCAACTCTTTAAGGAATGCTACAATGACTGAACTCCGTCATCATCCAATCTAAGACGGCTTCGATTACTGACATATAAGGCTATTGAATTTAACTGTCAGAAAAGATAAACACCCACAAACATACTAAATGCAGAACATGAGCCATGAGGTTGGGCATGAGGTGTAGTGATACATCCGGATCACAAGATGATACAGGATAGAGTTCCCAACAAGGACACAGATGATGTTTCAGCTAAACTTGAGAGTTTGGCGCCGATATGGAGCTCTGAAGCAGATGCTGAATTTGGAGTTGTAGGTGGCTAGCGGTAAGGTAAGGTAAGGTAATTTCATTTATATAGCACATTTTAAGGCAGCCATGGTGTGCTTATTGTGTCCGTTTTCTGTTATTATCGGATAATAAAGCAAGACAACTCAAGATGTACTTCAGTTTTGACTCTTTCATTAAGGATAAGGATGTGTTCACAGTCGACCTGTTGGGTTCGTTTTCGCCGATCTCTAGTTTGTTTGCGTAGAAAGTCTGGTTTGTTTGAGGAGGTATGAATGAGCAATCGGACTGATGCGGACCAAAAAGTGAACTCTGGTTCACCTAAAAACCTACGGCTGGCGCAGTTTGAATGCATGTGTGGAAGAAAGCGGACCAGAGACCGCTTTAAAACCGGGGAGCTGACCATAGCGCAGGGCATTCTGGGTAAATACAACCTAAACAAATGCACTGAGGGCAAAAAAAAGAGACAAAAGAGAAATCCTACAACCGCTAAAAATCTGACGCTGTTCCATTTTTGTTTACATTTTGCAAAGAAGGAAACTACTCTAATGTCTTGGTCAGAGGTTTTCATGTTTTCTTCAGTGGTTCTTGGTGCAGCGCCCCCACAGGCGAGGAGGGCAACAGGTTTTTCAAAGAGTTTGGTTTAAAAGAGAACCGCAGCTGAAAATGTAACTAATGTTGCAATTTTGCATCAAACTGAGTCTACCGGACTCAGTGTCACGTGTCCCATTTGAGACCCTGGATATCATCTTACGCCAGAAAAAGAGTCACACACTGAAAGCACCTGGGTAGCCTTTTACAGTAAAGTGTTAAACCTGATTAGAAATATGACAACATTTCACTATGGAGAGATGCTACAACAACCAGCTTCTTAAGCATAAATATCTTTGACAGACTGGATACAAATCTAGCAGAATCTTCATTTGAATTTGACGTCTCCCAAGTTTCACCAGTCAACGTTCACCTTAAACCTTTAACTACAGTAAGATTTCTGAGACTCATTCCACACAAGGCTGCGGTGCTGCCACAGAGGGAGAATGAGACGCTAAAAGCAAGAAAACAGTTTTGAGGTTTATCTTTAGAATCAAACAACGAATCTAGCTCAGCAAGCTACGAGAAGCGATCAGGGTACATTGACTCACAGCACTTTGAATCAAACGTGTGAGAAAGGTCTGCAGAGCAACATATTGAAATCTGACATTTTGCCAGTGATGTTGCCGCCGGAGGGTTCTGACAATAAATAAGACATCTTAAGAAGTGAGAATGGGCTCTCTTCACAGTTGCCCCGTCACCTCCTGGAGAGCATAGCACACTGCCAGAACCATGTGCAGAAGTCGCACAGATGGCAAGACGACTGCAGGAGGAAAGCAGGGCGTTGTAGTAACCCTCTGAATCAGGTTCACGTGGTTTTAGTCAAAGTGAAGAGCAAAAAGACAGTAAAGGAAACTTATTGACAAAGGAAAGCAGCTGTTGGAGAAACGAAACAGGAAAAAAAAACATAATCGAACGGACAATCTCATTAAATTAACCAAACTTTGTGGTGAGAGTTGTCATAACGCCAGTGGCAGCTCCATGCATCGGAATGGAAAAGTTATTCAAAAAGAAATTCCACATATCAATTTTCGAACGTCATGTCAACTTTTCAGTAAGACATAGCTTGTTGTAAATAATTCCTTATTATTGATTAAAAAAAAAATACTTGTTCCATTGGCAGATTATTTCACTTATAACCATTTAATAAGTTAATTTATTTGCCAATGGAACAAGCATTTTTCATCAATAATATGGAATTCTTTACTTCTTGTTAAAAACATACTTTTAAGTTAGTTTGCCTTATTTCAAGTGTGGTAAAATATTTGCACCAGAAACTGGACCAAAATTCTTGGTAAGATTTTGTGTTTTTGCAGTGAGATCCACATGCATGATAGATAAAACTAATATGACACATAAACCCTGAACACGACATCCTCACCTGCACATTGTCTGGAAAAACAAAAACAAATCACCATCCTCCTACCACATCCTGTCTGTTTCTTCATGGTTTTACCCAGTTTTTCTAAGTGCATCTATTTCGATACGGCCAGAAAAAAAACATCTCATCGTAAAACATACGTTTTTTTCAAAATCGGTGTTGAGCCTATTTATTTTCGTAATTTCAAGTTGCACAATTTCATGGTTTATGGAAATGCAGCTAATTTCTAATGCAAGTTTGAAGCCTCTGTTTTAAGCCAACCAGGTTAATACAGGCATCGGACACAGTCATGCCTCTTTGGTCATTCTGGTTTAGTTTCACACTGTTTCCTGTCACCATCAGGTTCTTTTCCACGTCCAACCACAAAATCATCTTAAAATACATTTTGAGCGCTGAGGCAACGAAAGATCTCGCACTATTTAATGACATGATAACTGATATGATCATTAGTTGGAGTTGATTATGCTAATTAGGTCTGTGGGCCTTTTTTCCCCCTGGCAGTTTAATGACTACTTGCAGCGAAACGGTCGGAAAGGAGTTATTACGCTGCGGCTGATGTGACGGCCGTTCATGTGCGTCTCTGTGTTCTGCTGCGTGCTGACTCAGCGACATATCACCCACTAGATCTAGATAAACCTGACCTGCACCATGACCCGTTCAACACATCCTCCAAACACAGTGAGATATTTGCCTCATTGTTGACAGAAGGCGGCCATCTTTCCTCATCTGCCGCCGAGACGTTTACCCTTCCTGTGACCTTCATCGCCTTTTCTCCGTCTCCCTCCACGTTTCACCTTGCAACTTCCCGGCTTTTAGTTCACGTCTTCTTCTCCTTCTGTCTTCATCGATTTCCCTCCGACTTGTCCTCGTTTGTTCCTCCATCTCTGTATTTACGATTGCTTTTTTTCCCATAAGAGCGTAAAAGACGAGCCCTGGTGACCTCAATCACTGTTCATATGCAGTCTGATTGTTCTCCAAAACAGCATGTTGCTGTGGTACAATATCCAGCATGCAATTTCTTTTTTTTGTTTTATCTTTGTAACAACCAGAACCAGTTCTGAGATCATCATGGTAGGAAAACATCGATAACTAATGCCACAATTTTATGGTTTTCTGTATAAACTAAGCATCTAAAAATACATATTGACCTTTTTGATGAAACCAAAAGGCAATAATTTATTCTTACAGATTCGAAATACAAGTAATTTCATTTTAGTTTCAAGTGCAAATATCTTAGTACATTTGAAATAAGATAAAAGTAGCTTACGTCACTTTTCAGCAAGAAATTTTAGCTTTTTTTTTAAGACAATAAGTCCTTAATATTGATTAAATATTACTATGTCCAGTTTTACTGTTTATTCCATATTTAACATATTTGTCATCAGTGTTCAACACCAGGACTCCATTTGGTCAAAAATGACTGAGTCCTGTCTGTCAAACAGCAGTAAACCAGTAAATAAATTGCAGGTACGAATAATGAGGGTATACTTTTTAAAACTAATTTAAAAACAAATTCAGAAACCCTTTAAAAACTGACAACATAAGCAATTATCAAAAAATATATTTTTTCCCATGTAGGCATTGAATGTGTTTCATTATACAAAAAGAACCATTTTTGACTGTTTTCTAAATTTGTTTGTAGCATAATTTACACATCAGGCTTTTGTTTGTTTAATCATCGTAACCAAAAACATCTATTTTGTGATCATCATATAAACAACATTGCATTCATTGTTTTTACCAATTTAATATATTACATATTTATATATAAATATATCTATACTCAATGTTTTTAAGAAGATACGTTGTTAGAGAAATGATCGTATGAAAAATAACACGTTAGGCGTTAAGAGGTTAACCAGGAGGAAAGTCTGTACAGGAAAGACTCGTTTCTGAAAATCAAGTTTAGTATTTGAAGCATGTTGGCAACAGAGTGAGCGAATCGCAACGCTGCAACTGTGAACATTCGGGTCTAATAAAGCCTTCATACTCATTTCTATCAAACATACGGAAAAAATAAAAAGACAAAGTGCGTCAAAGCATCAAGGACCTGAAGACAAAAATGGAGTAAAATAGCTGAAATCTTAAGAACGAGGTTTCCCGCAAAATCGCCTGAATTTGCTGAACAGATGTAGATGGGACAAGTGCGAACCTGAGTACTTGGCTGCAAAGGTGCGTGGCGTCTTATTTGTGTTTTCAGACGTGATTTTCTTTTCTACTCAAACTCATTAATGTCTTCAGAAACACAAGAAACCACACGTCCTGCCTGTGGTCTCCTCTATTCAACATCCTGGTTTTGTCTGAAACCTTGGCAGGTGAAACTCATAAATGTAATTAAGAAAATCTGTACTTTTCCATTGTGGTGCATTTGTTGCTTCAGGACATTTGAGTGTCAAAGGACAGCCACACCTCACCCAGTCCTAAGCAGACTGTTTCCTTTTATACTCAACAAAAATGACAGAAAAAATAGAAAAACAAAGATGAAGTTCACAAATATTTTGATGGGCGATGTTTCACGAGAAAAAATTCACTTGACAGGTAACCACGTCACACACTATACTTTGTACAAAAGTACAAATTTAGATGAGATTACCGTCACAGACCAGGAGAATCCACTCTTCATGCTCCTGTCTTCATTAAAATCCTTTTTCCTTATATCTTCTCTTTTTTTCTGTGTCTTTACCGCTGACAGCTTGGTGGGTTAATTGGCTCATATGTGAGAGAGATCCTGAGCATAATTACCTGTTTTATGACTGTGACACGTCAACGAGTTAGAGAGTCGCTCTCGGTTTCCCTGTGATCTGCACCGTCTGACGAAGGCAACGTATGAAAATAAAGTGATGCTGAAATCCTTCCTCACTTCCTGTCCTGGGACAGATCAAAGATGGTTGCCGAGATGAGAGCGCGTCATGTAGAAGATAATGTGAACGGCACACATTTAACTCATCTGTGACTTTTTTTTTTTTTTTTTAGATTAGCGAGGCTGCCGGTGGAAAATCCTGGAAGATATTAATTGATGTGACATCTAAACAGTCCTATGTATGGACCAACATTAATGCTAAAAGTCTAAAGAAAGAGTCAAACTGTTAGCATTTCCAGTTACATTTTGCTCGTCTTTCATTAATGTCATAAAAACGACAAAATACTCTTTTTAAAAATTTCCTTTTTATGGATAAAAACGATGTAAAGTCAGAGTGGGATGCAGAAACGTTTAACTGCCAGAGCTGGGATGTGAATGCGGGAGGAGTATCTCGCCGTAATGAGAAGCTTTTTCACTTTAATGAGATTTAAAAATATGTTCCTTGGACAGGTAGCGACTTTTTGAAAAGGCACGATGTGGACTCCCTCCAACTCTTCGTCTTCTCACTCAGTTTCTTCCGGACACTCAAACGGTCCGTGGAGTGCCGCTGTTTGCTTGTTTGTGCTGCTGTTCCACTGTGACGACCTTTCTCGTTTATACCAGATCATATTTTGGTTTTAATGAGCTTTACTTCTCACCGATGCGAGAAAGTCTGTCGCTTTAACGACATACTAATAATAATAATAATCAATTTAATTTGTACCGCACTTTTCATTAGAAAAAATCTCAAAGTGCTACACAGTGCAACTAAAATCGTAGATAAAATCAACATCATAAAAATCATGTGGAGGCAGAATAGGCTTGCTTAAATAAAAAAGTCTTTAAGCCTCTTTTGAAGTGAACCAGTGGTTGCGGAGCTCTCAAATAATCTGGGAGAGAGTTCCAGAGACGGGGGGGCAGCCACAGCGAATGCCCGATCTCCCATGGTCCTTAATCTGGATTGAGGAAGGTGAAGGAAGTTGCAGTCTTGTGATCGTAGAGATCTGGTGGATGAATGTGGAATGAGAAGGTCCTTCAGATAATCCGGTGAAGTTCTGTTTAAACAATGATGGGTAATGAGAGCGATTTTGTACTGAATTCTGTAGGTGACAGGAAGCCAATGAAGGTCATGCAGAATAGGTGTAATATGGGCAGATTTACGGGCTCTCAATAGAATCCTGGCTGCACTGTTTTGAATGTATTGGAGCTTCTGGAGATGTTTTTTTATGGATTCCAATGAACAGAGAGTTGCAGTAGTCGAGCCTGGAGGAGACAAAGGTATGGACGAGAGTCTCGGCATCAGAGAAAGAGAAAGATGGACGAATTTTGGAGATATTACGAAGATGAAAGAAACATGTTTTAAATAGATGTTTAATGTGATTTTCAAATGTAAGATGAGAATCCATTCTAACTCCAAGATTTGTAACAGTGGTGGAAAGGGGGATGTCTTGTCCAGAAAAGAAGATAGTTGTCAAAGTTGAAGATTGAACCTGGTGAGGTGTTCCGATCAACATGGCCTCAGTTTTGGAGCAGTTTAACTGAAGAAAGTTCTGATTCATCCACGTCCTCATCTCTTCCAGGCAAGTGGTGAAGGCAGTGAGTGAAAATGGTGATGAAGATGCTCCAGTTCTAATGTAAAGTTGTATATCGTCGGCATAGCAGTGGAAGGAGATATTGTGCCAATTAATGATTTGACCCAAATCATTCCCGTATTCACTCTATAGAACAAACGCCACACTTAGAGGGGCAGTGTTATGTATTTTACAGGCATAGAGTGGCATTTTATAGCACAATCAACTGTGTTGACTTAAGTTGTTATAAAAATGCTATATATTAAATGTAACTTAAAAGAAATTGGACTTCATCTGGAAGTTGGGCCTCCGTGTCTTTCTGAAACTCTACGTCCAGCATGCCTGACGTCTTGGTTTCTACATTAGCAGTGCTATCTGCAAAAAAACCCAATAAATAAAAAAATCTGATGGAAGCTATGAAACACCTTCAATGCCAAGGTGACAGTAAAGCTTAGAGTAACGACTGCAGCGATGCTGAAGTCGTCTCACAGCTGGATTAGGTTAGAAATGGATTTGTGCGTTGAAGCTCAGAGCAGCTACAACACCAAGGTTATTCTGTCAAACTCAATCAGTTTTGGAATGGAGATGTGCGAATGCCCAGTGTTCTGATCAAAATGATCCAGTCTTCATGTGGAAGACAGATCACCTCACGGCCAGGTCTATGGCGCGCTGCAACTGGTTAGCACTTAGGAGGAAATGGCTTAAAAAAACGTTAGAAAACATGAGCAAGTGGCAAGAAATGGAATGTTCTTCTGGATAACGCTATTATCACAACTAAAACTAACAAAATAACGAAAACGGAAATAAACATTTTACTGATCTAAATAAAAATGTTGTAAACTAACTGGAATTATATTGTGTTTCTAAAACTAACTAAAACATACAGAAATTAGAGATATTAGAGATGTTACATCTTTTGTTTTAAACTACTACACCTGACAGAATTAAACTAAAACCTAACAAATTATAACTAATGAAAACTACCCAACAATCTAAGAACTAACTGAACTAGACACAACGACATAAACTAAGCTGTAATGAAAAACCCAAAACTACGGTAACCCTGCGTCTGGATTTTCACATTTAGTTTCATGACATGCGGCTGCATTCGGTTTGGTGTTATTTATGAAACATCATCTCACCTGCTCTCACCAGGCTTTGAATGGACGTGTGTTATGTGGTTGGCAGTTGTAAAGACGTATCACATTATATCTTCACGCTGCAGATAAGCGTTCAGATTCCCTTGGGAAGCCAGTAGAGCATAGGCTAGTCTGGCTAAAACAAAACAACAACAACAACAAAAACAGCTTATAAATGTTGCTGTCTATTTCTGGGTGTTTAGGAATGAATCGCATTCCCATACAGTTCCCTTCATGTGTAGTAATACCACAACATTACTTCCTAAACAAAGCTCTTTCTTTTTTTGTAATGACCAATATATTTTATCCTTTAAGTTTGTAGAATGAACACTACTGGCCAGCTAACAAACTTTTAATGCAAAAAACTTAGATTCTACATATGCTAATAGCAGCATGTGACAGTGATAATAAATAATAACAATAGTAAGAGTCCAGATTCACAGTTGAGGTGATGACTTAAAATGAGAAAGCAAGTGAATGGAATCAATGTTAGTTCGTTATCATCTCTTAATGATGCTGACTCAATATGTTCCGTCTGTTTTCTATGAATTAAAAATGACTGCTTATTGGAGAAAAAAGTAACTAATCCAAATTAGGAGCACAAACACGTAATTCACACATAGTTCACTGATAAAACAAATAGAAATCTGTAGGATTCAGAAATCAGTCGTAAAGGTGACCTAGAAAGAGCGTCTTTTCACTTTAAATCCAAACAAGCTGGTGCTGGCCACGCCCCCCCAAACTCAACGTTTACACTGGTACATGAAAATGGCTACAAACAGATGTGCATTTATAAAATAGACATATACTGTAAATGATATATAGATGGACATAACATACATCTTTGAAAAGCAGAAGTGGAGCCTCCTGCACAATCAACAGTAATGCAGCAGGTGGTTTCTGGATGTTAACTCAGCAAAAAAAAACAAAGAAAAAAAAGAAAAATCTGCTTGTCTTTTCCAGCAGCCATTGTACAGCGGTAAAACCAGCTGACCAAACATGCTGGAGCTCAGCTTGGCCTTCGCTGGCCAGGTGACGGCATTTGTAGGGATGAAAAAAATGTTTTAAACATAATCGCCATTAAGATCAGAGAAGTGAATCTGAATAAAGGGTTTTAACGTTGCTGCAAGCTGCGCCATCCACACATAAACTGGTCTGGTTTTGAGCCAATTGGGGCTACATGTCAAGCTTTAACCACAAAAATTGACCCAGCAAATGAAATGGAGAGAAAGACAATCTAAAGATAAAGTGAAAGTTTATTTGCACATCTGTACAATTTTCTCTCTGGCAGACATGGTCTAAACTTTTAGTGGAAGATCAGCAAAGGCATAAAATCAATGGGAATGCCTGAGCAGCCTTAATGCAGAGAAGGGAAAGAAAGGAGAGAGAGAGAGAGAGAGAGAGAGAGAGAGAGAGAGAGAGAGAAAGAGAGAGGTGTGTGGGGTTGAAATAAAGTCTGAAGCTGCTACCTGAATGAACAGTCGTTGCAGGAAAGTATCAACAACGTCGTTCACAACAAAAACATCTTGGTAAAATCTGTATTTTGGATCAGGTAAAACATAAAGCCTTCTTGGGGATCAATAGTTACCGTTACCTTTATGTTGTAGTTAAATTGCACAACACTATTTTGTAATCTTGAAAACCACTGTTGGCTATTAAAACTTCTGGGTTTTGTGAATTGCTTTGGTACCGACACAAACAATTCATTCAATTCTTTGTTTCTTCCACCTTCCATTTTCTTGGATAATAGAAAATGCTCAAATCTCATGTGCAGCTAAAATTAATTGGACATCTACAAAAGTTTCTATGCCATGTTGTATTTTCATTGATTTTGTCTCTGATTCTTGTCTGGTGCGATAGGTTTGAGTGAAGAACCTGAACAGAAACAGGCAAGAGGAAGGTGAACTGGACATTTAGTAGTGGAAAAAAAAAACCCTGATGATTTTCAAAACTAATGTTCAGAAGTGGTAAAAACATCTAAACAGGATGACCTGAAGTTAACATATAACAGCAACCATGAGTGAAATAGAACAAAGCATATCTGGTGGATCTGACACCAGATATCCTCATATTTATACCAGGAGATATAAATATGAGGAAGATGATTGTTGGTAACAGTGAGCCCAAATAACAGGAAATTAAATAAATTCGGCAAAAGTGATGGAAGCAAACCAAAGTCCCGAGATCCCAACAGTTGGATCAGTTAACTTTTATGAAATTCAGATCAAAATGAGAAGAAAAACTCCTGATGACACTAAAATAACTCAGAATAACATCCAGGCGAGACATAGAAATCGGAATGCAGCACAATAACAGTATATTAGCATTATGAAATAATGTTAGAAAAGTGGGTACACCACGTCAGTCAGCATAAGATGATGT
This sequence comes from Poecilia formosa, assembly GCF_000485575.1. Classification (NCBI taxonomy): domain Eukaryota; kingdom Metazoa; phylum Chordata; class Actinopteri; order Cyprinodontiformes; family Poeciliidae; genus Poecilia; species Poecilia formosa. The sequence continues at coordinate 210,240 of NW_006800228.1, forward strand.
ATTAAAGGAAACAAGCAAAGGTACCCAAAGGCGAATGGGTAAAGTTGATAAGGCTTAGTAGAGTAGATATTTTCTTGCTTAGGAACTTCGAAAGGCAGAAATTTGGAACTTTACAAGTGTCACTCCTCATACCCAGCTTCCAAGGATCGGTTCGCATGATCACACTCAATGCCTGCATCACAATATAGGTCTGACATCAAGATCACTTGGAGGAAGAGATAAAGACAAGGTCTGAATCGCTGAAAGTGCACCGTCAGACCGCCGCAGTATGGCCTCCGCCAAAATGAATCCATTAGCGAAGACATTGTGTCGACTGGAAGAAGAGCCGCCGACGGACGGGAAGCAGTCAACGCCAGTCAACGTCAGGAATGACAGGCTCATGCAGAAAAGATGAGACTTTAGCACAGATCAGAACTCCAAGAAGAAGCCGTAGGAGGCTTACGACTCACCCGTCTACCGTTTGATTTCACTCGTCACCACTTTACCTGCAAGTGTTCGACTGAATGCCTCCAGCGAAAACAACACGAGTCGGAATCAACTCTAAAGCACTGTTCATGCAAAACGTCGACTTTACAAGGGGAAAACGCTTCCTTCAGCCACAACGAAAGCACAAAAGTAATGCACTGCACTGCATTACAGTTCTGTGTCTAAACTCCATCTGGATGTGTGGAAGCGAGCTTTTATCTCTCCAGAAGGGCATGCTGGAAGTCTGAATAGGAGAGTGCATATAAAGGACCTTGTGTACATGAAAGGAAAAAAGGCGTTGTGACCCCGGAGTCCTTCTCTGAGTCGGGGTGACTCATTGAGACACACACACAAAAAAAACAAACATATGGGAGCAAGCTGTGAAAGCCGAATCTCCTTTCTAGTTCTGTCGCTAAAGGGCAAGTCGACAGAAAGTCCCCTAACTTTAGTTTGGGCACCGAGATCAAAGAGTCGGCTTTCTAAGGAGTATCGCATTCGAGCAATGAGTATCAAATTTGGATGTCTTACAGCAAGTTTTCAAGGGTAGCGCTTCAGTGAAATAACAGCGTTGTCATCAAAGTCGATATTTTTGTATTAATGGCATGTCATTTATCCCAGTAATTACACCCCTGCTGCATTCAGAACCTCCAGTTCTCATGCAGAGGGGGGAGAGGAGGCACTTTGGGTTAGAAAAAAGCTGACATGCAGTCGCACTCTAAATATAACGCTCTTTTTTAAACTATAGTGACAAAATGTAGATGCTGGTGTATCCTTTCACCGGCTTGTCAGCTCTGACAGGCGCCTCTAAAATTCCTAAAAAGAAACCAGAATGTATTAAAAATCTCACTCGCTTTAGTGCCGCTAATGAGCCACACAAGACACCCGTGGGCTGAGAAGCAATTGTTGCTGCACATCAACATGAGAGGGCTTTTCAAGATTTTTTTTCCCAAACAGCAATAAATTCCATCTTCATCCAATGACAAGTCATTATAATATCTTGCCAATCTTCCTAGCAAGTGGATGTACCAGCAAATCCACCTCGGACTCTACAGGCACCAGTTGGTACGTCAAAGGTTCAAGTTCCTGACAGTACCAATTACAGACAACTGAGCAATTGTGGCTGAAATGAACATGGAAGAGCAATTAATAAGAGATGAGAGTCCTGAAAGCTTCTGACTCATCAGAAAGACTCAACTGATTATGACTCTGAAGGATCGGACTAGAGATGAACTGTATCTAAAAGTTAAAGAACGCCTGAAAGAAAGAAAATGGGTTTGAGATTACTGCTGTATGCCAATACTGTAGCAATATGGTGGAAGAATAATTATGTAGAGGCCACTTGCAAACACTAAGGGTGCGTTCACACTGCAGCCTGAAGTGACTCAATTCCGATTTTTTGCAATTCCGACTTTTTTGCCGGGCCCGTTCACACTGCCAGAAAATGCGACCTGTATGCGTTCTGCAGTGTAAACGGGCAAACGACCTGAAGTGTCCCGCATGCGCAGTAGAGGGCGCAATAGCGTCAGCGTTCTAAGTGTTCTGCCAACCGCCATAAAAAGAAGAAGTGCTCAGTGTTTGCAGAAGTAAACATGGAGGCTAATGGTGGAGCTTAGCTTACATATTTGAAGTTGTTGTCCAACCGGAGCAGCATATTAACAACTTAATCCTCATATAATCCGTCATGGTTGTTGTTTTTCTTCCCACTTGCGCTCATCAGGACGCAGAATAGTGAGATTTGTTGAGCATCAGTGACGTTCAGTTCGGATGAATGCGACCTGAACGTTAGGTCGCATTTGAATCGGATACGTATCGGATATGGGTCACATTCGAAAAAGAATCCGACCTGTGCTGTTCACACTGCCATGAAAAGATCAGATACAGGTTGCATTACGTCAAAAAAATCGGAATTGAGTCACTTCAGGCTGCAGTGTGAACGCACCCTAAGTTAGTCATAAACAATCATAAAGCATTCTCAGGTACAATGGCCAACATTTCCAATGACTGTAGATTGTCCCCAAATGGATCAGCAACAGAACAATTATCCAAAATACTTATGCTAATCTTTACAATAAAGTTAGCTTTACCTCATGATATCTCCTGATATCTGATTACATTTCCATACCACCTCGTCTTTCATATGGAACTTTGTTTTCCAACAAAAAAACTAACGGAAAATCGGAAGTGCGCGATCGGAACCGGTAGCAGGTTTTACAGATAATCTTTACTAACGAAAACTTACAAAAAGCATGAATCGTTCATCTGAACAACCCGTAGTCATTTTTAATAACATAAAAACATTTTTATAATGATTTATTTAAGCCTATTCAAACTTATTTATTCAGAGAAATTACTTAAGGGCAACTCGAGCGGCACAAACATCAGACATGAAAATAGACTGAAGAAAATCTTTTATTTTCTGTCACAAAGTGAAAAGAGCAGCATCCAAAAGCAATCATGAAGACATGTTGTACCCTCTTCTACTAGTGTAAAAGTCATATTGTGTGTGTGTGTGTGTGTGTGTGTGTGTGGGTGTGTGCGTGTGTGTGTTCAGGATGACTCATACAACAGGTGTCACTACCTGCTGGAGGAAAAAAGAAAAGAAAAGTCACAGCACCATGCTCTCAGAAACATGACTTCCGCCTGTCATCTGCCCCTTTCTGCGTCTTTTCCTTGTGAATATTAAGCAGGACTTTAGGTGGCAAACGGAGCTCAATGTGTCCTCTGCTTCTGTCACACAGCGTTTGAAAAATTACACGGTTCAGCAGAGCGTTGGTGACCCTCTTAGGAGGGGAAAGCACGGACGTACGTGTTGTTTGAGGAGTCTTTCAAACTTTGTGGATGACACCATTAATGGATGTCGAAGTCGCCTGAGAGCGGCGAGCGGCCGACGACCCGGCGTGAACATCGGGCACATGCCAACAGATCAAAGATCAGATTCTGTCACTGCCAGGCTGTGGATTGCTGGAGCAGAAAGTAAACCATTTGGTTTTAATTACACACAACGTTTAAGTGCTTTGCAAAAGCTTTCAAACTCTATGTACCGTTTCATTTTTGTAATAGTTTTGTATGATTAAAATTTCTAATTAACTCAGAGAGTCTGTATTATGTAACATTGACATTTTGAGCTTTACATCATGTTATAATGTTATTACCTCGTCAAAAAGATACTGTGATTCTTTCATGCATGTTTGAGAAATCCTTTGATTTCCATGGCAACTATTCAGCTGTCCAAAACGCCCACTCTGCTCCTTCAGACTAGCCAGCAGCAATTAGCAAACACCTGGTGGATCTGAGCATCTGATGAGCTCATTATAGGAGCTACTTCTCAGAGCAACGCTGGTAAAAACGTTGTTTAAGGGTTAATAGAGGAGCCATGTTGTGATGACTTCCTGAAGGCAGAGCTTCAGAAAGAGAAGGAACTTCTTAAAGAGACAGAGGCCCAATTTCGAGGGAGTCAAATTTCTTCTTTCTAGAACTACTGAACATAATGATCAGATGATTGTGATATGAATTGGCACAATGTGCCAGGAAAATACATAACACTGTCTCTTTAAAAATTTATATCAAAAATGTTGCAGACTTCTTTACTCTAGTCACCCCTAAATAAAATATAATGCAACCAAGGATGGCTTTTGAAGAATTTCATTCCTGCCTCCTTTTTTCTGTAATACTGAGCAGGAAACCAATCTGAGTAACAGGGAAACGGTGGGAGAAGGACGAATGAGCTTTCTGTCGGTCGACCGCCTACAATCCATTCACTTAAGTTTATAATTTGACAGGGTGGTTTTAATACGTCCGAGAAAGAAAACTGAACTTTTCCGACAGAATCAACCACCCAATGTGACAAGTAGACTAAAAGTCTGGCACATTTCAAGTATTATGTAAGGTACCCTGTGTGGAGTCAGTGAGTGAAAGATGAACTATTTCAGCATAGCAGAGTTCTCATGTTCCTATAAATGAAATTACTAAAATGACACGACACATAAACTCTGTCGATTACTTCCATTTTTTTTCTTCTCCTCAGACACCAGAGTTCTGGATCCTGAAATGGGTTCATCTTCCTCCACCTCCCTGAATACACCATGTTACACCCTGCGTGACCCAGACTGCCTCCAGTTGATAGCATGTCTCGACATATGCGTTCCCATGGATACCCTGGGACACCATGTGCTCAACTCACAAGGAGGTGAAATGGCTTGCCATCAATTTGTGGCTTGTAGGCCTTTTCTGAGAACCTCATGACCTCCCCTTGTGTCAACACGGACCAGACAATGTGCTTCTCACTGCTTTTATCTTGAGCCAGCGATGGTTCCCTCCTGGGGCTCAAAGGTTTGCTCGTTAGAAAGACAAATTGATCATATATCTGTCTATATATGATGTTCCTCAGTGTATGGTCACTGAAAAACCACAGTCCTAAAAAGGAAAGTTTAGTGTTATGATGTGATACAAATAATGTTTTTTTTTATTTTTTTTTATGAACTTCTAAAATGTACTGATATTGAATCTCAGCTGTAAGAAGATATTGTCATATCTTTGTCACAAACAAAGCTTTGTTGGCTTCTTTTGTAAAACCTACCCTTGGCAACAGTGAAGGAGTCATTTTCTCCTGTGGAGGAATTCTGGCTCAGACTTCTTTCCAAAGTTACTTCACTTCCTGCTGATTTATGGGTATTTGTTTTTGTATAAACTCCTACATCCCACCACAGCACATTAATGGAGTTGAGGTCTAGGCACTGACTGGACTGTTGAAAGAGCTTTATTATCTTTGATTTGCTGCTGCTTGTTCTGCAGATGAGCCAGGCAGGAGCCAGGATTCAGCTGTCGGACGGATGCCCACAGATTAGATTCAAGGATACTTTGGTGTGAAGTCAATCACCAGTAGGTTTTTAAGATCTGTCGTTTCAAAACAAATCTAGATCATCACCCTTCCACCACGAGGCGTCACAGCTGGTCTGAGGTGTTTGGATGAGGACTAATATGTTGTGTTTAGTGTTGCTAATATGTCGTATGTGGTGTTGCTAATATGTTGTTGGTGGGCCACATTTTTTGATGATCTGTCAATCAGGTGATTCTGAACAATAGCAGCTGGTTGCTAATGTCATTGTTTAGACAGGATGTGGTGTTCTTTTTTGTACATTTCAGATTAGATTCATGTAATTCCAGAAACTGATAAAGACCAGAACATTTTTATCAGAAAAAGGGCCTGCACTACGTTAGCATGACGGTACACGATGCCAATCCAAAGCATTCGAGTTCATCAGGTTAAACTGCAAAATCAAAGGTAAACTGCAGTGGATTTCCAGACCATGTTATCTCCTGAGTGCTTTGTTTCAGTTCGTTCCTGTCTCCGTCAATGATAGCCAACTGAGATCAATGATACCACTGTTACACTGACTCAGGAGACCTTGATACGATGCATGGGCCTCTCTGCGTGCGCACACCAGCGCGCGTTTGCTTTCAAAAGCCATGTGTGTGCGCGTGTGCGCCACTAGCAGGCTAATTCATAATCATGACAGGAAATATTCCATCATATCTTCACAGTCCGCCATCTTTGCCAAACAGCGGGGATAACAGAGGGGGAGGAGATATGCAGAGGGGGAGCGGCGGCGGCAGATTGAGGGAGATGAAGGGAAAACGAGACAGAGACGGACAGGGTTGGAAACTGGAAGATAAAGCGCACACTGAGCTGAGATGAGCATGCTAATTTCGCTCCATCACAGCAGCGTCTCGAGGAAGAACGAGTGTAACAGAGAGAAGAGCTCGTGTGTCTGTGTGAGTTTTGATCGAAATGATTATAGTGATGGTTGTATGTATTTTTGATTTTGTTTGGAGCCACCTAGTGGTGTGATGAGTGACTGCATGCAACGGGTCCGTCAGGCACTCTCGCGGCTTCCTCCACCAGAATTCTGAGGAGCGCTGGTGGAGGTAGGTGCGAGAGAGGCAGCTCTTCACTTCTTTTTTTACTTAGGGTCATATTTTTCTAGTTCAACTATTAACAAGGTACTGTAAGAATATTTAACATTTATAAATATAATTTGTAAAGTTTTCTTGTGGTTGGGCTGGAAAAATGTGACCCTATGAGTGGGAGCTGCGCCGGTTGGTGTTCGTGGCTGACCACTCAGTCACGGCGCTAACTGTGTCTTTTATTTTTCAGCCTGTCGGACCACTTGGCTGCAGTCAATCACATTGTGAGGAGTTTTTCATCTTTTGTTGTGCTAGGTGACCAACAACATAATAAGAAGAGTTACACGAGCACATTTGTTTTGGGCCAGATAACCAACACCAACAATTACTGTACGTGCATTACTAATCAGTTCTCCTATAGTTTGTTAGATCACACAGACTGGTGTAAACATCTGTATGTTCTCTGTCTGTTGGCTTCATTTAAAATGGCAAAATGTATTGCAGTGTCATTTCTTATAACTGTGTATATTACTACTAATATTACCATCCATCCACTTTTGGGCAGATTCTAAGGCATTACCATGTTGTTGTTCCATACTATTTCTGTTCTCCTTCCATTAATCTGATTCTGTGTAGTGTGCAAAATGCTTTACACTCAAATTTCCATTCCCATGGAAACAGCTGAGGGTCAGAATCTAGTTGGACAATTTCAAGATGTTAAATGACAAAGTCAAATATGTTTAAAGTCATATTTGATGTACGAAGCATTTTTTTACAACTCACGCCAACATAGTTACTTGATTGTGCTACAACATGATACAATGTGCCTGGAAAACACACTTAAATCAATTCTAAAGCAAAATTCGACACAGTTTCCATTGAATTCCGAGAGAGGTATAAAATTGAAGTCAACATCCACCCTCGGCGGCTGATAAGCCAACAAATTTTCAGAGAATTTACCAAGCAATCTCTCATCCAGCTCTCCTCTGTCTACAGAACGCTGGCTTTTTGTTACGCTGAACAAATGAGATGGAAAGCAGGAGCGGCGGAGATGCGGAGTTTCCCCCGCAGAGCGGCTGCTCTCGCCCAGCGGGACAGAATGAAGAACTCACCGGTCGGGGCCGACCTGGGTATCACGCTGCTTTACATTTAAATGGAGAAGAGTCTGTGGAGGTGTCTGTGTGATCAAAGCACAGCCGACTGAGGGCAGACTCTGGGGCAGACTCAGGATATGCTAGAGGTTTTTTTTTTTTTTTTTTTTCCATTTATCTGTCTCTCTCCCACAGGAAGCTGAGAGGTTGAGGGCATGTTTGAAAATTCGCTTCTCATTGTTTTTTCCACTAGATCCCAACTTGGATGAGTGACTGGAAGAGGGAGAAGTGGGTTTAAGAGAGCGTTTAGCCTCATCCAAGAGCTTTTTAGCTAAATACTAAGCAGCTAATGGCTTAATGAGAGCAAGAGCCTCTGCCTCGCGAGCACAAAGAGCCAAACTCTTTGGTTGTTTCCACAGATAATCAGAAGGATCTTTGCAGGCGACTGAGGAACTTGCAATGAAACACTGATTGGAACGTCAAAATTAGTGTAAACATGCCAACGTTTGTTTAGCATCTGTTATGAAAAGTGTGCCGTGTGTTCATGCTCGCCCCTTTAAATCTCTTTTGAACCCCATTCGCTGCAGCCACAGTTGCAAGACTTCATGTTTTCACATCTAAAGAGAACCTTTTGTCCATTCTCTCTTTGTGAAGTATTATCTCTGTTTCCATTGACCATAAAATTGAGTAAATTGGAATTACAGAAATGGATTTCCACAAAGGAAACACAGCAATTAAAACTTTTTTTTTTTTTTGATAAATGGTTTTGGTGCTAGGATTAGATGTTGTTTTTAGACACTTTTTTCTCGTCACACGAGTCACATGATCAACAACCAGATGTTACCACTGGCAGAAATGACGAAAAGGCTACAGGAAGCGATTAGACCAAAATGGCCCACCGTGTTTTTTTTTTTTGTTTTTTTTTTTGTTTTTTTATGATTTATCACATGATTTTAATCTAATTTCTTATTTAATGGAAACACCACAATTAAAAACTTTAGTTTTCTTTTTCTATGTTAGCAGAATGTAGACAACGCAACCAGTCATGAAAACGCAACCAGTCAAATCTCAGTCAGACTGGCTGGAGGGAATGTGTGAGCAACAATTTTCAAGTCCTGCCTCGGATTTAGTTCCAGACTTTTGACATGAAAATGCTTTGACTGAATTCAATGTTTAAGGTCACTGATGGAAGACGAACCACCAACCCAGTCAGGTTTTCTTCCACAACTGACCCGTTTCAGCTTCATCCATCTTACCAATAACTTCTTGTTCTCATCTGACATTAGTGCCTCCTTCCACATGTTAGCAGCATGTAGGGTACAGGTTAGGGTCCATGTTACCTTTTGGTCAATCAGATGGGGCCGAATACCGTCACAGTTTTCAGACTTTGCACACACGTTTAGAAAACCATGTGGCATTTTTCTATCCACTGAAGGTTGTGGTTGTGACATGGAATGAAAGCGTTTGTATGACTTTAGAACGTAGAGAACCGTAGAGTACGTGGAGAAGACTCGATCTCTTCACAGACTCGGAATCCGTCTGTGAAGTTTGTCAAAATTTGTTTATTCATTCTTTGAATTTATGTTGTTTAGTCAACAAGTTGTTTCTTCAGTCATTTAAGGCGCTTTTGCACGGAACGGAACGGAACGGTTGTGTTCGCATTACAACTTGCGACTGGTTCCACCCGGCCCCATGGAACCACAAGAGCTGTGGTTCCAATCGTGCCGGCCAAGTGGTTCTGCTTAGAACCAGCAGCTGATTGACCGCTGGTTGTTATGGAGTCAGACGTTGATTTTCCGTTGACAGCTGGCTCTCACTACTATATTACTATACTACAGTCTACGGTATTTTTCTTCCGTATTTCTCCTGGCAATACGTAGAAGTCGTTCAGCATTTTGTCTTCTGAGGGTAGCTTGTTGGCGGAATTTAATTAATTGTATGAGGTTGATGAGCAGCAAAATTAAATCCATGTCGTCCATTGTTGTTGTCGTCGTAGTAGTAACTGTTCTTCTTTATTAAATTGGCAGTTAGCAACCAACCAACTCAAACCACATTGTTTAGTTTTAAAAATAATGACGTCCGACACCGCTTCGATGGCACCCCAGAGTGTAATGTGAACACAACCGTTCCGTTCCATACCGTTCCGTGCAGTACGAAAGCGCCTTCATTTATTGTTCTGTTATGCTGCTCTTGACAGTTGGTGGTTGCTATAGTAACAGGTAACAGTTCCGCCCCCATTTTCTGTTACTGCCTGTAACCGTGTATTAGAATCAGCTCTGTCTTTTCTTTACAAGTATTATATGTTAGACAAATTTAATAATATAATATGTTATTTGTGCTCCCATAATGATTAACATTATTCACTTACATGAAGGCCAGGATACGTTAGCTTCAGATATGTGTTTCAGCATGAGATGAATTTTCTACATTCCAAAAAAACGTTGCACTACGTGTATAGGTATGTTTAGATTCCTTCACGTTAGCAGTTGATCTACTTGCTAACAGGCCTGTCACAATAAACAATAAATCAATTCATTGCATGATAAATTAAAAGGTTCTCAATCATTTCCATGTGCTTGATTTATTGTTTGTCTTTTTTCTCTCTTTCTTTCTATCAAAATTGGTCTTCAATTTGGTGCTTTGGTCTCAACTAGCTCTTTTTTTGAAGGACAGTTTTGTTTACAGACTTCATAATTAATTTTATTTGTTGTTTCTGTTTATTTATTTTAGATATTTAAAATGTTGTCCAGTTCCAATGTTTAAATGCTCAATAAAATTTAAAGTTTATCGATCTTTGAGAATGGGTCCTTACATTATTATGTCGTCACCATCATATTAATTGAAAATGGCCTCAAAACAACAATATTATCGTTTATTGGAATAAATTCTGATCCAATTTATCATCTATCAAAATTTGTAATCGTGATGGGCCTTCTAGCTAACGCATATCCTCGTACGCCCTGTACGTTTCTGCGCTCATACAGTCTTAACTGCAGTCTTCTGGAGAGTGATGACATCATGCGCTTTATCTGTTCTGTCCCACGTTTTAACGCCTCTGCCTATCTTCTCTGTAAGGAGATTAGAGCTTCTAGAACACATAGTCACGGCATGTCGCACCATGATGAAACCTGACCTACATAGGAATACAGAAATGTTGGACACCCCAATAGAAACTGATAATTTCATTCATTCATTCATTCATTCATTCATTCATTCATTGTCTCTCTCTGTGTGTGAATGAGGCTCACTTTTCAGTTTAGTATTCATAGAATTTGTTATTTCTGACAATATANCGAAAGCGCCTTCATTTATTGTTCTGTTATGCTGCTCTTGACAGTTGGTGGTTGCTATAGTAACAGGTAACAGTTCCGCCCCCATTTTCTGTTACTGCCTGTAACCGTGTATTAGAATCAGCTCTGTCTTTTCTTTACAAGTATTATATTTTAGACAAATTTAATAATATAATATGTTGTTTGTGCTCCCATAATGATTAACATTATTCACTTACATGAAGGCCAGGATACGTTAGCTTCAGATACGTGTTTCAGCATGAGATGAATTTTCTACATTCCAAAAAAACGTTGCACTACGTGTATAGGTATGTTTAGATTCCTTCACGTTAGCAGTTGATCTACTTGCTAACAGGCCTGTCACAATAAACAATAAATCAATTCATTGCATGATAAATTAAAAGGTTCTCAATCATTTCCATGTGCTTGATTTATTGTTTGTCTTTTTTCTCTCTTTCTTTCTATCAAAATTGGTCTTCAATTTGGTGCTTTGGTCTCAACTAGCTCTTTTTTTGAAGGACAGTTTTGTTTACAGACTTCATAATTAATTTTATTTGTTGTTTCTGTTTATTTATTTTAGATATTTAAAATGTTGTCCAGTTCCAATGTTTAAATGCTCAATAAAATTTAAAGTTTATCGATCTTTGAGAATGCGTCCTTACATTATTATGTCATCACCATCATATTAATTGAAAATGGCCTCAAAACAACAATATTATCGTTTATTGGAATAAATTCTGATCCAATTTATCATCTATCAAAATTTGTAATCGTGATGGGCCTTCTAGCTAACGCATATCCTCGTACGCCCTGTACGTTTCTGCGCTCATACAGTCTTAACTGCAGTCTTCTGGAGAGTGATGACATCATGCGCTTTATCTGTTCTGTCCCACGTTTTAACGCCTCTGCCTATCTTCTCTGTAAGGAGATTAGAGCTTCTAGAACACATAGTCACGGCATGTCGCACCATGATGAAACCTGACCTACATAGGAATACAGAAATGTTGGACACCCCAATAGAAACTGATCATTTCATTCATTCATTCATTCATTCATTCATTCATTCATTGTCTCTCTCTGTGTGTGAATGAGGCTCACTTTTCAGTTTAGTATTCATAGAATTTGTTATTTCTGACAATATATGATGAGCTTTTTTTTTCTTCCCCAGACAATCCATGCTTTATTATTCAGGGAATAGAAATAAATGCTCAAGGGAGTGGAGCTTGGTGAAAAGAGGTCACAAAACAGCAAAAAAAAAAAAAGAGAGAGAGAGAAAGAAAGAAAGAAAGAAAGAAAAAAGGTGTCTGGAATCATTGTGCAGGTCAGTCATGCAATAAAAGGTAGATTATTGGAAGTGTCCCATAAAGCGTCTTGGTAATTCCAAGTCGGTCCTCAACGAAGATAAGATCCATCCTGGTTACGTGAGGCATTGATCAGAAGTAAGTAGTTAAAGTTCACTTTGGGTTTTCTGTTTGGTTTTCTTTAAGTTTAAATCCTGCATAAAAGTGTGCAAAAAAAAAAAAAAAAACAGGAAGAAAGGAAAGATTACGAACAGAAATGTGAGTGTAAGGCAGTGGCAGCTTCTGCTTTACATTCTGCATTCTGTTCTCACATTCACACATTTCCTCTTTACTAATTTTATTAACAGGATACTGGAAAATATCTGAAAATCTGTCCTCATTAATGAGGACCGTAGATCATTTGACTGTTTTTTTCTGCAGGGATTTTTCAAGAGAAGGAAAAAAGAGAGGAGTTTAAAAAAAAAATCTGTGGGGGGAAAAAAATGCAAATGAACAAATAAAAATAAAAGAGAAATAGGAATCACAAGAGAACAAAGTCCAGATGTGAATCTGAGAGAGCAGGTGACACAATAATAAAACACCTTACTATTCTTTTTCCTACATGCTGGCTATTAATTTTACGCCAAAAATGTTTACAATGCATATGTTAAAAAATATTTTTTATATATAAAGATGAATATCCCTTGCTTCAGTTTTCACTTTTTAGTTTTAGTTTGTGCAGCAACAGCTTTCAAACGAATGAGGCGGATTTACTGTAGCAGACAAACAGCAACGCACAGGCAACGCATCAGGGTCAGTGTTGGTGCTTTTTACCATCCTCTTGCAGGTTTCGCCACAGACTTGTCAGTAGAACATCCCTCCATCTGGGGGGCTTAAATCACTAGATTTAAGCCTGAACAAAGTTTCATTAAATAAAAAATAGAGACAACAAAAATGTCTTCAGTAAAAAAAATAAAAAAAAGCTGTTACTACCTGGAAAACAATAAGTGCCCAAGCTGTAATAGGCATAAAAACAAAACCCAAGGTAACAGAATAAGACTACTGGGCACCCAGCAGTAGCTACTTCCTTGTGGCAGGACGCTATTCCCATTCCAAAGCTTGCAGCTAACCTGACTAGAGATAAACTTTTCACGTTTTCACTTTCTAACTACTAAAAAATGCTATTTTATTTCAGGTACATGATGCTTTTAATTTGAATCTAATAGAATATGTTGAGTTTATTCAGAAATAGCTGGGGGGAAAAGAAATGTCTGCAGTATTATTGCCAAGAACTTCATTTTTGTTGCCAGAAGATGGAGAATAAAAATCCCCATCCCCACTTTAAATCAGTTAGAGCCGTTTGAGTGCAGCTCAAACAAGCAATGAAAGTAGGTTCAGCAGGCGCCGGTTTAGCCGCATTTATGACTTGTCAAGCATGATGTTGAATACATGGAAAGATGTTTCACAGGTGAATACACACTCAAACACACAGTGAGGTCTCAGGGGGCAGGGAGGAGAACGCCGAAGCTTAGAGAGAGGAGAATTTCAGCCTCCGTGTGAAAAAAATAAATAAATAAAAAAATCAACAACTGTTTTCTCCTCATTTTCTCAGGAAGCTGGAGCAAGCCAGGCTGAGAATCTCCAGACAATTTCTGCTCCTCTACTAGGCCACCGTCCAATTATAGCATCATGACAGCCCCGGACACACACACACGCACACACACCCACAGGTAAACACACCGCTATCACTCTGAGAAACTATTCCAAAGTACAGCTAATTAACCGCAGCCACGTTTCCATTATAAATTGTCGAGATTCAGCAAGTTACATGAGACGTATTCATATTTCAGACATGCTAGCGCTCCATCAGCCAATCAGAGGACATGCTGGTGTCTTCTTCAGGCCTTGGAGTGAAAAGCCCCGCCTACTTGGGAGCGGCTACGTATGCGGCGTTTGGAGAAAATGTAGCCTGTTTTTTTTTACAGAAGAGTTATGGATTAAACATGTTGGAATGACAAAACTTTTTATGAACTGTGTGATGCTGTGAGAGCTCTGATGGAGCCAGCTGCACTTTTCTCAAAAAAACAAAAACACACCGTCATCCTCCTACCACTTCCTGTTGTCCTCTTTGGTGTTTCCACACGTAGTAACATCCGGCTGTTGATCATGTGACTCGTGTGATGCAAAATGTTTCCACCCCATTGTTGAAAAGGGGTGCGGGTTGGAATTCCCCCTATTTTTTTTTTTCAGCAGGAAATTTAATGTTTTTGATTGTTGATTCAATGTTTCATGACTCTGTGTTTTTGTGTTTAATGATGTAAAGCACTTTGAAATGCCTTGCTGCTGAAATGTGTTCTACAAATAAAATTTGATTGATTTGATTCCATGGCAGTTTTGGTGAATACATCTGCTTTGATATGGCTGAAAAAAACCTCAACGCGAATAAAAAGTTTTTATTGGATAAAAAGTTTTTATCCAATAACGTGACTTTTTTCAGAAATGCTGTGATTCCATTAGACAAATTTATTTTCGTAACTTCAATTTGCGCAACTTTGTGGTTAATGTAAACGCAGCTTTTGCGCGAGTCCCGTCTGTCCTCCAACGAACACGAAGGTCATCACTTCCCCCTTCTCCGTTGGTGTCGACGCTTCCGTTATATCCGTCTCCGGTGACAGAGCTGTCTCTCATTCTGTCACCGGCCCTTTATTTATTTATTTACTTATTTATTTATTTTTTGCTCCCCCACTATTCGGGACATGGAGCAGATGAGATGGGATGGGCGTGATTTGTTTCACACGCCCACTCCCAGCCGAAGACGGCGGTTTTGATTTGCGGCGCGCTCCGAGCCTCCGTCCCCCGCCGCGGCGCAGAAGCGCAGTTGATTTGTGAGCCGTTCTGTCTCTACGTCTCGCCGCCTTTTGATTTGTGGCGCTCTTCACGCCGGAGGCGACCCCGGACATAAACATGTGGTTAGACGTCCCGTAGTCACTGAGATGCCCTCCCGTCCTCACGCCTCCCGCCAGCCCGTCCTCCGGAAGTCTTAAGGGAATTACATCTCCCTCTGCCTATCTGTCTGCCGTCCTGATCTCTATCATTTGCATACGGCGTTCCAACAGCTGACATTTGGATGACAAACTAACATTGCTTGGCGTCGCACTACAGTCCACGACTTAGATTTACTCAGCTTATAAAACACAATGGCTGCTAAATGCCATATCTCTGCGTGACAGTAAGAGAGAGAGAGAAAGAGTGTGTGTGTGTGTGTGTGTGTTTCCCGTCCCGTTATTATCTTGGGCAGCATCCTTCTATCTTCCATATGTCCGCATAAGAAAATGAAAATGCCAGTCTCCTCTCTTCTCTCTCTTTCTCTCTCTCTTTGACGCCCACAAACCCGCTCACTTTCGCCTCGTCCAAACCCCGCAGCAGAATAATTTTTCTCCTGTAAATACGCGGAGTCGGAAGCGTTTACTAACGGCGCGCTTATTTACCAGTCGCACTTATTCGCCGTGACCTTTAACGAGCGAAGGCGACGGAGATGATCTAATCAGAGGGACAGAGTAGCAGCTGAGAGATGGAGGGAGAAGATGAAAAGGGTGAGAGGAGATGGTACGACTTCTATCTGCTGTGTGTGTGTGTGTGTGTGTGTGTGTGTGTGTGTGTGCGTGTGTGTGTGTGTGCGTGCGTGCGTGTGTGTTGGTGAGCATATTT